>NW_028258317.1:52853863-53156893 GCF_053883595.1 Heterocephalus glaber
GGAGGCTTGGCTTAACTTTTCTCTTCCCACTGGGGCACTGAATGGAGCTCTGTAACATGGCAGGAGGAGAAATTCAGTCCTGTGGGCTATTTCTCTGCATCTACAAAGTGAGGGGCTCCACTTGCACCATGAGTATCTGTGTGCTAGAAGGAGCAACATAAAATACAAAAAAAAAAAATCAACATGACAGGTTAAGAGAGAGATCTCAGAAGAAATGAGAAAGGTTTACATTTAATGCTTCTCTCAGTACCCTTTTCTAGCTTTTTTATTTTTGCATTCCATCCTGAAATGATGTAGCCTTACATCTCTTAGGACATCCTCAAAGCATTGCAAAAAGGGCTAAGAAATAGTTTTTATTCTATGTGGCTGTGTCCAGCCAGAAATTGAGTTCTGTTACCACGGAAGATGGAGACAATAGATATTGCTGTAGATAACAGAAGTTCCTACCATATAAGAAGAAAAATACTTTAAAAACAATTACCAGAGCCTGGGCATTATTGAAAGTGCTTATCACTTTGAGCTATTCAGTCCTAAAGGGAATAGTACTGTTAGCCCCAGTTTAAAGACAAAAACAAAAAGTAGCATACAGAGATGAAATAACTTGCCCAAGAATATACATGTAGCAAAGAATGAAGCCAGGATTGAGAGCGAAAGCAGTTTGGACTTCAACCCCAGCACCCTAACCCCTGCACAATGCCATCCCTGCAGCTCTGACTGTAAAAACCACCATCTGTGGTTCAGCAGGGATATCCCAATTCTCAGAATATAAAAACACTGGCCATGGGATCACCTGCATCAGAATGGCTTCAGCATGTTTTAAAGCTTGCTAGGCGCTCTGTCAGTCTGCTAAATCAGAACATGTGAGGACAGGTTACCAGAATCTCCATTTTAAACAAATTCCCCCAGCTGATTCGTAGACACTTTAGGGAATGTTACTCAAAATATTTAATGCACAATAATTTTCCTGGGATGAGTACTGTATGGGGAGCTATGAGGAAATAGACATTCATATTAATACATTGGTGGAGGAAGGCAAAAGTTTATAACCCACTGAAGAGGAATTTAACAATATCTACCAAGATTATAACTCGGTAGCCCTGTGATGCAGCAGACCTACTTCCAGAGAGCTGTCCTACAGATAGACTGATACATACGTGAACTCACACATGTGCAGGTATGCTGGTGGAAGTATTATTGATAACATCAAAATACTACAAGCAATCCAAGCATCCAGCAGAGATCTGACCGAGTCTGTCCACACAGTGGCACACTGTGCTGCTGTCCAGAAAGCTGAGGGGCTCACTACTGACGTAAGGAAACCTCCAGGACATGTTGAAAGTGAAACAAGCAGTGTGTTGAGCAGTGAACACAGTTGAGGCAGGTGAGAGACAGTGTGTGCCCAAGCTGCCCAGTGATTTTACAAACTCAGTCTCTGGGCTGGGGTGAGAGGTGAAAGCAGTGGCAGCAGCTCTGGCCCCTCTTAACAAGCCCTGAATTGTGGAAGGCTCTCTGGCCTTTAAAATGAATGTTAGTACTTAAGGCTACTCTTACCTGGGCTGTGATCCTGTTCACCAGTTCAATGGCAAAGAAAAATGTCTCATTACATTTTGGAGATGATAAACCCAGCTTTGGAGTGCAGTATGCTCCTGAGATTTCATTAACGTTTTCATTCTTTCTGATTGGAAAGACTCTGCCTCAATCCTGCACCAGATTGTTTTGGGGACAAACTTGTTGATGTTTAAAGCATTTAGATGATCGATGCTCTTCTTCTAGTTCTGAATGATATCTCTTTGCTCCTGAACTTGGATCACTCACTCCATTGCGGCAGGGTGTTTTCTTCTGTGCCTAAGAGAATGCTTATGCTCTTGAGTGGAAACAATAACAGATTGTCCTCTAAAAATAGTCCTTCCACCCTTTCCTATTAAACTAAGTGTCAGGACTCAGAGTTAGCAAAGCGGTTTGGGAGAGCAAAAGCAGCACCATAGGTTTCCTTAGAGATTGTCATAAATGGCTGTGAAACTCTAGGAAGGCAGACCTTAGCATTTGACCTTAGCATAGGTCAGGTCAGTTTTTTTTTCTTTACCTAAAAAATAAAGACGAAAAAACATTCTGGCATCGGAAAGTTTTTGGTAGGTGGTCTGAGCACAATACAAATTGTATATTTCTGTGGTTCTGGGGCCGGGGATTTAGCTCAGTGGTGCTGCTGCCTGCCTTGCAAGCACAAGGACCAGAGTTCGATCCCCGGTACCAAAAAAAAAAAAGATTTCTGTGGTTTTGGCCTTGTTTTGTTTGTTCTGGGTTTTCTCAAAGTCAGTACCGGGCCCAAAATGTATGGTGGAGTAGGACTTGAAGCTGCATTTTCCTGGCTCTTTTGTCAGATTAAAGAAGTATAAATTAGCCATGACAGAGAATGAAGGGGTGGCTGATCAGCAGGAGAGACAAAGGCCTCTTTCCCCATCTCCTTAGGCCTCACTTTGGCACTTAATTTCTCTCACTTGGTGAATGACTCTCATCACAGAAATCTAGTGTTATATCCAAGGTTTATCTAGACCAGTGATGTCCAGTAGAACTTTCTGGGATAATGGAAATGTTAGCCGGGTGTGGTGGCGTCACATGCCTGTAATCCCAGCACTCAGGAAGTTGAGACAGGATTGCCATGAGTTTGAGGCCAGTCTGGAATATATAGTGAATTCAAGGCCAACCTGAACTACACAGTGAGTCCCTGTCTCAAAAAGAAACAAAAATGTTAGACAATATGTCCAATATGATAACCACTGACCAAGTGCAACTATTGTGCAGTTGAAATGTGGCTAGCATGACTGAGAAATTAAATGTTTAATTGTATTTCAATTAGTTTAAATAGCCCCATAGAAATGGCTAGTGAATGATTTGGACAGCATAGCTCCTCAGTGCTCGGAATGGATGGATATCAGGAATTATGATCTCTGAGCTCTGCCTTCATGTCAAATTATGATGGTAATGTCAAGTTAGTACTGTGTACATTACACATCCATCTTCTAGAATAAGTGTAGTAATTGACTCTCACTTCCCCTTTGGATATTCTGAAAGGTGTGGGCCATCCAGACTTCCTCATTAGATTCCATGAACCAGCGATGTCAATGCCAAGCTGTTATTTGACTGTGTTTGTCTGTTTACAAGAAACAAGGCAGGAATTCAGTCCTAGAGGGGCAGGCTGGTATGAGGGCAAAGCCCAAATTACAAAAGGTGTGAAATCGAGCACTGTACTTGACATTCACAAATGAGAAAACTTCATTTGCATTTGAAACTCAGAATCAGTTTGTTAATTTCAAAGAATTGACTTTATTCATGGAAAACCCGATGCCACTTGTTTCTGTTTATAATTTTTAACCAAAAATAGAAAACAATGAATTACTGCAGTGTACAGTTCATGGGATTGGGACAATTACGGGCTAATCCACCTTTGCAAAACAGTCTTAAGTGCCATCCTCTATAGATATCCAAACTGGCTTCACAAGAGCAAATGCCACTTAGCCTGTGTACTTTATTAACCCTAAATTAGACTGGTAACTCTTCTCTAGCTCCCATTTTTCCCTTTCATATTTTACCTTAGTCTCCAATTATATTTTCTAAAAGTACTATTTTATGTTGTTGATTAATAAATCATGGGTTATCAAGCCTCCTGTCATGTCCTGCCAACAAAAATTCTCATCTCTAGATCTAGGATTTTTCTAGAATTTTAAAAGTTAGGTCTAGCTTATCCTTAGAATTTCTATTCTTCCTTTCCTTAGGATCTCTATGTTCTTAGAAAGGGAGGAGGTTGGATGACCTCAGATACCCAGCTCCTGGGGGTCTGTCCATCTTGGAACCCTAAGACTTCAAGGTTAGCATACAGGAGCTATCATGCAGAATTAGTTTTCACTGCAGCTAACTCTTCGCTGGTGTGCTTTATGTTCAAAACAGGGAGCTGGGTTGCCAGCTCTTGGAGTCTGATGTCCACCCATTGGTAATAAGCCATGTTTTACCTGAACCTCCCCTAAGTAGAAGTAGTAGAAGTCCTGAGATGCCATAGACAGGTGACCATTGGCCCATTCACCTTCAATTGTTGGCAGAGTCCCCTTTGGAGAAACTCTGCAGCACAACACATGGATCTAAGACAGAAGCTCTCAAAAGACTTATTCAAGGAACAAATTCATAACACATTACAACTGCTGAAAGAATGACATTAACTATTCTCCTTTCCTACTGAGTGACCCACCCAGCAGAGTGCCATGAATATAAACATCCTAGAATTTCAAATCTTCTTGTTTCATTGATGAGCACACACATGATCCTTGAGCACACAGTATGGGTGGTCTGCTGGGGGTTATGAATCAAAGCCAAAGGGTTGGTGCACTGGTCAACTTCAGCATGCTACTTGTGAGTACTTGACTAATTGCTCCTCAACTGCACATTGGAAGGCCCTTTCTGGCTTCTTGACAAGGAAATGGCTACTTATTTGTTCTCAGATATCATAATAAATCTGCCTTTTACAAACTAGAGCCCCATGATGGATGTGTGGATGGGTGAATTCCAAAGGACTGGTCCCGGATCCACACAGCTAATTGTGCAACCTCGAGATGGTCATTTGACAGGCGTGCCCTTGGCCTTTCCCCAGCACAAGCAAAGCACACCTGCCCTTTGTCTGGCTGAGTGGGAACAAGTGCAGCTGCAGGAGATTAAAATGGAAGGATTGTTTATCTCCAAACAGAGCTTCTCAGTGGTTAGATGTTATATAATTGTAAGTGTTACGGCTAAATATTATTCTTATTTACTTTGTATATGCTAGAATGGTTTAAGTTTATTTATTTTGGGGAGGAAGGCAGTATTTTTCCTATCTTCTATTGTGTTGTGTTTTGTGTGTGTGTGTGTGTGTGTGTGTGTGTGTGTGTGTGTGTTTTCTGATGATTGGACCTAGGGCCTTGTGTATGCTAGGCAAGCACTATATCCTGGAGTCACACCCTGACCTCCACTGTGGGTTATTTTAAATGATCTAAACAATCATGCTTTTGTAATAATTCACGTAATAGAAGGCTATAAATTAAAAAAAAGAAAAAAGAAGGCTATAAATGACTAATACATGGTCTTCTCTGTCCTCTGATCCCACTGCCTTGAGATAAGCAGTGCTATCATGTGGTCCTCTTCATGAATCTTTCCATAATTGCTGTATGTTGGAAAATAAAGTTTTATTTTCAAAGTTTATTAAAATACAAGTATGCTTTTTATGTACTGTATAATAATATATGTGCACATACATATACATACACTCAGACATATGGCGTTTTTCCAAGTCAATAATACAAACCATAATCCACTTAATCACTTCTCTATTGTTGAATACTTTTGTTTTTAAACCTTAAGGCCCTCAGTTGAGAAAAAAGGAAGAAAAAGTGCCTTGGTCTGCAGTGAGAGAGGTTGCAGGGATAGTTTCTTGGTTGCGTGAGTATTTGGGAGTATTATTTGTTTATACAGTCAGTTTCCTAGGTTTCCATGTGTCATTGCCAATCTGTGTGACTTGGCACCTAACAGCTAAACTCTGCCTTGTGGCCAAATGCAAACTGAACATCGAGGAATGGAAAATTTTGCAAAGTTTCTAAATGGCCAGGAAGGTTTTAATTCCAAAACAGATCTTATTCCTATTCTGTGAAAAAAAAAAAAGTGTAGAAACGCCTAATTTTTAAAAGTCTCTGAAGTTTTTACATTGCACACAAGGAGTGAGAATAGTTTTTACTTGGTGTTAAATGAAGAGAGATTTGCAGTTACTGGTCTTACTAGGTACCCTGCTTCAGGCATTCTTTGAACAGAAAACCTCTACAACACATTGTTAGCTAATTGGGGCATACCTGTTTGTGTACTTTTGTTTTCTGCCTGGTATAAACTCCATAAATGTTTGTAAGCCAAATGGATTAAAAAGACTGAGTAACCCAACTCCCACCCCCACCAAGAACCTAGCTGAAGAGGGACTCTCAGATGTTTGCTTGATGCAGAGGAGAGGATTTGGTGAGACAGAGAAAGGCAAAGTCAAGGGCATCAGGCTTAATTGAATAGTGGGAGGAGAGCAGGAAAATGAGGCAATGTGGTTTGGTCTAGTGATAGATGCTAAGTCAGACCTTGCGGATGCTTATCTGGAGCTTGAAAGCAACAGAAAGCTGCAGGAAACTTTCTGGAGGGTGAGGGAAGTGTCAGATCAGACAGTCAAGAGCTGACCTAGGCTTCTTATGTGTCATTGTGATTGATGACCAGGATGCAACTATCCTCTCCTGCCCCTTGAATGGGATGAGTTTGTTTTACTTTATTTTTATAGCTTGTTCTGCCAGGTTTTCATGTATCAAAACATATTCAGGACAATAGAAACAAACCTCCAGTTTTCTATATTGTGAATTTGTCTGTAGGAGGGTGTGTGTGTGTGTGTGTGTGTGTGTGTGTGTGTGTGTTGTTGTTGTTGTATACCTAACATTTCCACAGATCAACAAACAAAAATAAAATTTGGGCATAAGTTAAAACCCCCTCAACATCAGTGAGGCTTTCTTTCTGGTCTTCAGTCCTTCTGAATCTCTTGGCTACAAGACTCAGTCTCCCAAAGGAAGCAGAGTCAGCAAATTTGAGGTCCCATATTGGTCATTGGGCCTAGCCCTAGGCCCAAGCCACCAAGAAAAAGATATTGCTATAGATGGTCTTTTTCTGAAGGCCTCCTGAGGCCAGAACTTTCTCCTGGGAATATCCAAGAAGTCTAACCCATTAAAATGGATTCACCTACTACCTATGATGATCTACTTGCAGTCACAATAAAAAGCATCTTGCCTGGACATACCAGACTGGCACATGAGCTGGGTGTGGCTTAGAGCTAAACACCAGGAAAAACACAAAGAGAAAGAGTGAAGGGTTATAGCACTCTATCTTGCCTCTTGATACAGATCATGAAGTGTTAAGACATGAAGAACTTGGGATAATAAAAGCTACTTCAAATGATTGCTGACAAGTGCAAACAAGATGGTGAAGGAAGCAACAGTAAACTGCAGAAATTCCTAAGAATTATAGTTCAAGGTTCTTCTGGAATACAAAACTATGTTAAAATAAGAAAATAATTTTAAATATCTTCAAAAGTCAAGCTTCAGTCTACTGTAAATTTCCTAGGGAAGTTTGTAATTCATCTATTAGGAAAATGATTGAAAAATATGGTTTCTCATCTAGTGTCACTGATATATATATACAATATATTTATATATTATATAAATCACTCACACACACATATATACTTTTAACTCAGTTGTTTCTGATTTGGAGTGTTACTGTCTTTTAACCTCTGCAGAGTATATTTTTTCCTTATATAAATCCTATCTTTTTATCTAAGAATTCAAAGAAGTGTCTGGCTTCTCTCTGAAGGAAAGTCAGGAGCTCTTGCAGCCTTAAGTCTTGATAGCCTGCTGCAAGTGACTTAGCCTAGGTTTAGGTCTGTTTCTGGCGTAATTACCAGTGGAGGGCTGGCTAGAAAACAGGGCCAATTGTGCAAGTTATTTTTCTTTGAAGAGAGGCAATTTGCTGTTCTTTCAGACCTGCCAGCTTAAGAAGCAATTTTCTCTACCTGGTTCACTCTTGGCTCGTAATACAATGCCACCTGCAAATCAAAAACCTTCTAACAAATGCCTCCTCCCCTAAAGGAATGTTGATAATACTAACAAAATTTTTAAAAAACTATAATAGGAATATTCTAGAAGGCACTATCATCACTGAAATTTCCAAGTATGTTTATTTTAGCTCCTAACATCTCCTACTAAAGATTGAATTAACAAAAAGGAATCAGAGTGCATTTATGAATAAAATCAAAATTCAGAATGACCATTGTGGCCAACTCTAGAAATCAGTGGAAATGAACAGTGGCCATGATTATCTTTTCCCAATTTGAGAACAATTTTTGTGTAAGTATCAATGACTGTTTGTCAGTACTGCCCTCCTTCTCCATATATAGTCCATATATTATATATATATATATATATATATATATATATATACACCCATATATATTCATGTTGTACCCTTGATGGTTTAGCAGGAAAGAATATAAGGCAATAATTTCATTTTAAATTGTATGTCTGTGGGATTATTTAGTTTTACAATGTATTTGTTTCAGACTGAATTTTTGGAAAATAATTCTCACCTCATTTTTTTAAAGTACTGCATATTCTATAATCAAGACAATAAAGGCTACATAATTCAGTAAAAGTTTTCTTTCCCTGGACCTAGATATAATGTCTCCTAAGCCAAAATAGCCCTATCTGACCACTTACGACAATCTGTTCTATTAAAGAGCAGTAACACTCACATGCCAGGAGGGAGGTGTAACTGAAGACAAAAATGACAATTCTCACTGAAGGAAACCAGCCAGCTCCAGGTCAGGCCTTCAATTGCATTCTCTCAGCTGCCTTTCTCTTTCTATCCTTACACATGATTTCCTCTTTCTTATTTATACCCCATCTCACAAGCCAAATTGACCCAAGGGAAAAACCCCAAGACCCCGTGCCTTGTATTTTACCTCAAGATTTTATTTATTAACATGGTTCAATTAGCTACTGTTAACAGGAAGTTTCTTTAGCCAGACACAATTGAAATGTCAAAGTCACACAAGAAACATCTTGCTTCCATCCCAGTAAAGAAGGCGTATTTCAGCTTTACCACTGTTAACCTGAGATACTTAGGCACAATTGACAGAAGGAATTGAACTCAATGTCCTCAAGCATTACTGAGTGGCAATATTTTATTATCTCAAGGTGAACTATTGCCTATGTCTCCTCCACTCCTTCTTGGCCTTAAAATACCAACCTTCCTCTTGTCTGCTGGCACTTTGCAATTTATGCACTGTGAGGCTGGTTTTTGTAAAGTGGGGGGCCTCACACCTCTAATACCCAAGTCTTTATGTCCCTCACTTCCAAGTCTTACATCCCCACCTCCAATTTTGTCACCCTTTATATGTTATATCTTGGCTGTTATCCAAGACAGCTCTCACTCATGGTAATCTGACTTAAGATTTGCCAGAAAAGAGTAAATAGTGCCATAAGCATCTGTTTTGTTTACAGTTTCATTTCCAGGGCCTGCAACAGTACCTAGCATATAGTAGATGCTCAATAGATGCTATTGACTGGATGACCTCAGAGCTGGCACCTTGTCACATGTCCCTGGACTCCACATAGTCACTGAACATAGCTCCCAGAGGTTCTTATCTCTCTTCCCATCTCACCTCCTTCCCAACCTTCACTCCACTTACAACATGTTTTTTCTCCCTTTTGTCTGCTTCCTTTCCTAGGTTAATTCTATATAAAGGTCCTAGTCCTTTGAGTAATAGTAGAAATGTCATATTTTCAATTCAGTGAATAAGCCATTTGGAATAAGTTGGGTTTTCTATGTTTTGTTATGATCCACTGACACCACAGGGCAAATAGCCAAGAACTTTGAGGTAAGTGATAGGTTTTTAAACTCAAGAGGCTTCTGGCCATACCAATGAAAAAGTGAAAGTAGCTTTTTATAGCCATACCATACCAAAGTGAAAGTAGCTATTTTCTATGGTGACAGTACTTGGGGGTGGCATCTGACTTTCTGCATGAAAGTCATTCTCAAGGATTTTAAAATCATGAACTTTATTTTATCTAAGGTTATGGTAATGATAATTAAATATAGTTTTCATATAGAACTTTATTATACTTAACATATATAACTTTACACAATTTCTATATCCTACTTCTTATAATCTACAAATATAAGTACCCAATATGAACAGTAACATAACAAGGTAAACATTATTACAGTAAAGCTATGCTACAAAACTATCATTCATGGCAATGTTGGTACTAGTAAAAACTTCTGTTCCCAAATAGGTGAAACAAGGCATTAGAGAAACAAATTATCTGAAGTCCCAGAGGACAATATTCTTCTACTCCCACTACCGCCATCACCAAAGATGCTGTTACCAAGGAGCATGACATCTGCCCTATAGCTTTGAGTAAACCCAGCAGTGGAACATTGTAACTGGTTTTTGTGAGCTCCAGGGACCAAGTTCTTTCAACCAAAGGGTGGTGCCTGCTGGGAAGTCTGGGACTTATTGGATGAGATCCTTTGTTTTTTAGGGTCTTAGCTTTGTCAAAGCACCCTTTTGTCCGGGGAGCTATCCAAGGTGCTGTCTAAAACTCGTCATCCAGTAAATCTGAATGGTTGTCCCAGCACTGATGTGTATTTCTTGCTATCTTCAGCTTTGCCCTCCTGATTTGGTCTAATCCTGAAACCATCTGAATTTCCCATTTTGGATCCTCCTCGACCACTATTTGCTTCCAAATCCTGAGATGCGTTCTAACACATTCATAACTTTCCCTCGACTAACCCTTTGCCCCCACCCCCACGCCATCTTGACTGCCTCATCGAAGTATTGACCTCTTTTGAGATTAATCATGCTGTCCCACATCCTGGTTTTCTGTATCTGCTACTCATGTCAGCAAAATGATAGAAATATGAAGTTACCTGTAAACCCAATGACTTGGAAGGCTGAGGCAAAAGGATCACAAGCTCAAGGCCAACCTGGGAAATTTAGTGAGAATCAAAATTGAAAAATAAAAAGGGCTGAGTGTATAGCTCAGTTGGCAGAGTCCCAGAGTTTGAGCCCCAGTGCCACAAAAGGAAAAGAAATCAGAAGTTAATCAACAAAAGAAATTAAACCTCAAGGTATATGATATTTTCATTTTAGTATTCATGTAAATTGCCCAAGTGATAGGTTATTGAAAAAATTGTTCTCTAGTGCAAAAATTTCTAATTATACGGAAAGATTAGAAGGAAAAAAGAAAAATTATTTTCATTATTACTTTATTATCTTTCAGCATGTTTGTTAAAATAAGTTAAATATTCAGCTACTGTTGGCAAGATCAGTATTATTCTTGGAATATGCATTTTTGTTACACAGTTTTCAGTCCCATTTGTAATTTTTACCTGAAATAAAACAAAGAAAATTGTTTTGGCTATAGTAGTAGGTGATACATTCTAGCAGTTGGTGCTAAAATTTATTTCTTAAAATACATTTTTAAAAGACTTGGAACACTAAATTTATATATAATGCAAAATTTGCCCTGAAGTTTATACAATTTAATGTAGACATAATAATTTATTTCCCATAGAAATGCTTTTCTAAAATTTACTCTCTCGTCTGATTTGCACTTCAGTGTTTATGTTGCCTGTGTAAGGAAAAACAAATCTATACTAACTTAGGGCATGTGGACACACATCAGGTGTTGTGCAGTTGATTTTACAAGTCCTCTTGTTTTTTTAGCTTTTTCTACAATGATCACACTGTCTTGAGAAAGAAAAAAAGCAAGCCTCCAAGCACATCACCCCATTTCCAACTGTGTAAGATTGCCTGCCTTGAGTTTTGCCAGTGATGTTTATGTTGGCTTTTAAACCAGACCTAATAACTGTCTGTGTGGAATCATCCACACTCTTTCCCAGCCCAATGTGTGACCAATGTCTCAAATCTCTAGGACAGTTCTCAAGATTAGGGACACATATAATAGCCATTAATAATTTTTTTGTCTGCAGAAAGCTAAACCCTCCAGGGATTGAGTTCTTCACCATGGCTTCTGGCCAACTCCTAACATAAAGTAGAAAATATTAACCAGGCGTTACAGCCTTACTGGGCCCCAACTGAGCATTGACTCCATTTAGACTTCAGTATGAACCAAACTGGAATGGTCAGCTGATCCATTTTAACAGTGAGACCCATTCTTCCATCAGGACCTTATAACTATGACTGGCATATGCAATATGAGCGTCACACAGAGTGAAAGTCTGGGAACCTGTATCCCATTACTATTCCATCACCTGAGATCCACTGGGCCCCACAGAGTTCTGCGTGAAACACAACTAAATAGAGGCAAAGATGAGATGGGAAACTAGTCTCCTGACCACCTTCCACTGCCCAGTTCACAGTGCCTGCCACTCTCCCTTTCCTTATATACTTGTGGTTGAAAGCAGCATGTCTTGTATCACCCAGACTTCTGTGTTGACAGGGCTATTTTTATCTCTGAGTAGAAAATTCTATAATTCACTATGAACCAAGCAGCTTTGTTTCACCATGCCCTTCCACCATGATGTTTCTGCCTTGGAGCCAGCCAACCAGGCTGATTCCCCTGAAACCATGAGCCAAATCAAACCTTCTCCTTTAAGTTGTGAGTGTTAGGTATTATGTCTCAGTGATGAGAAAACTAACTAATACAATGAGTAAAGAGATTGACTAAAAAGTTGAGAAGACACCAAAGACAAACTCTGCACAGTTTAGTAATTTCATTCATACTACCTTTAGGTCCAGAATAAGTCTTAGGATTCATTGGTACAATAAGTCAATCGTAACTTTCTCATAGGACTACTGTAATAACTTAAAAAAGGCTTTAAGTGACTGGTATAGGACTTGAACCATAAAAAACCCTTCATAAATGATAGCTGTTTCAGTTATGAGGATAATAATATGTGCTATTAAAATAATCCTTTTTCCTAACCTGGATATGTCTTATGTTCATGTTAATATAGGATGTTTTCAAAATTCAAGTTCTACATTTTAAAAAATCATTGAACTAAGGACAAATAATGAAGCAAGGAACATAATATTACATATGACAGATATTGGATTAAATATAAAGAATTTCTATAAATCTATAATGAAAAACTAACAACTCTGGACAAATGAATTGAGGGCATCACTCAAAAGAAATATCAATGACTTTTCAACATGCAAAAAAGATGTTCCACTGTATTCATAATGAGAGATATTCAAATTACAAACTATAATCAGATACCATTTTTATCTATCAGATGAAAATTGTCATATGGACAAATACCAAAAGCCTCTGGAGCACACACTGAATTGAGCTGGAGGAAATGCTCCCATATATTGTTGCTGGAAAAAGAAACTGGTACAACTTCAAGAAGGAAAATTTGTGATATTTAACCAAAGTTTAAATGCTCATTCCCTTTTACTTCAGCATTTCCCTTTTTAGGGCTTTCTCCCATTGTGATGTATACTCTGAAATCTGAAACTAGTCATAGTTACAGAATTGCCATATTTGTTCTAGTAGCTAAAGATTAAAAGAAATATTCATCGCTGGGGCACCAATTAATTAAATTATGGTATATATGTATATTCAGTGAAAAGTTATGTAGTTGTTTAAAATTATGAGTCAGCCATAGATAGATAGAAAGATAGATAGATAGATGTAACATTCTCTAAGATATATTTAGTGGAAAATCAGCATAGAATAACGTGTTAACCATTTGTATAAAAATTAAAGGCTATATTAGGTATATGTTTGTGATTGTATAGAAATAAAGCACCTATGGAAGAATCTCTCAGAATCTCAGAGTGAGAAGGCTACATGCACTGTTTTGCGCTTTTGAATTACGCCCCCTTTTGTATCACCTGTTTTAAAAATGATAAGTAAGTTACGGAGTTCCCATGGAATGTGACCCTGGGCCCCCGAGAGACATCACTCCTGCCATTCTTTACCACGCTTTTCCATGGCTCAGCTTGGTCCTTGGCTGTGCTGGAGGAAGACGCACACCCTGAGGCCTGACCACAGAGGGTAGAAAGGAGGGAGAAAGAAGCCCCAGTCCCAGACCATTTGACCCTCAGATTTAAAGCTCAGAAAAAGAATCAGCCTAGAACCTATGGTTTCAGGATGCCCTGTTAAATTCGAATTACAGATAAGCAGTGAATAATTTTTTATGATGAGTGTGTCCCATGCTGTTATGGCTTGTGTTTAGATGTTCCCCCAAAGCCTCATGCTTTTCCAGAGGTGTTTGAACCTAGAGTGTGTGATTGATTCGTGACAGAGCTAGGCCCAAAGGCACTGGGATTAAGGGTGTGTGATTGCTAAACCACTACACTTCAGTGATTGGTTTGGCACCGCCCTAACCCTGGTAGTCTAAATGAGATAAAAGGAGCCGAGAGACTGTTGAGGTCTCTGTTGCCTTGTTGCTTTTGTTACCTTCTGGCTGCCATGCAAGGCCTGTCTGCCGCACCACTGTGCCTTGGAGCCAGCCAGTTATGGACTGAAACCTTTATGAACTGTAAGCTAAATAAATCTTTCCCCCTTTAACTTTGGATGTTGGGTATTTTGTCTCAACAAGAGAAAAGTAACTAACACATATGCAATATTTGGAACATACTTAGGTATTTTTAATTGCTTACCCTGGCAATCCAAGAGGGTTCTTTCTGTAACCCAGCTGCTCAGCAGGCAGTGTACACTGTCTGAGCCAGGCTTCCCCATCCGGAAGATAAAGGACAGTGACCACCCAACTTTGTTGCGGGGTTGCTGTGAAATAAGCCTAGGTGCCTTATGGATAGTTACATGGTCTAAAATTATAGGGAACATAGTTTCTATTAGTGTAATTGTTATCAAAACCCTAGTCTCCATAGCAAACCATTCACTGAAGGCATTGCCTTACTTTCTTCCAACTTTACTGTGATTTCTTACAAATCCTAGTCTCATAATCACACATTTATTTTCATGGTTAAGGATTAAAAAATATAGACTATGACATAAAAAATGTAAACTATAACAGGGACTTCATTTTCAGTGTTCACTGTTCTTGGACTTAAACTTGTGGCTTTTATTTTAAACCATCTTTACCTTAGATGAATGTCTGGCAGGATCTGCTGCTTAAATTGTTTAGCGTATATTTATTGAACACCTATAATGGGCCAGGGTGAGTGAAACAGATACAGACTCTTTCCTCAGTGAATGTGTGATCTGGCTGAGGTTCAGATGTGCTAGAACCAAAGAAGGAGAGCAAATATGTAAGAAGGGCGCTTCTCAAGCCTGAGTGTCTAGGTCCTGGGGTGGAGAGAGCCTAGGCTGTACCACAGACCAACACCCCCTTGGTGATGCCGACATGCACTGGTTGAGGGCTGCTGGATCAGCAGTGCAGAGCATGTTGGCTCCTGAACTTGTAAAGACTATTTTGCAAGTGAGGACTTACAGACATGTAGACAGTGAATTTGTGTCCTGGATCAAACATGCAGCAAACCTGGCAAAACAGATGGAAGGATCGGAAGCCAGGCATGTTTCACAGTACTAGACTGTCATGTTGGAAAGATTCAAGTCTGACTAAGATAAAGGTTTCCAAACCATCCCCAGGTTCAAACGACAACCTCCAGGTATTCCCATAAGGGAAGTTGAAGAAAACAGATTTAATAGTCAAAATTGTCCTGGAAAGCAGGTAGGATAAATACTTTCATATAGTTATTTATTGTCCGGGACAATTTTGCCTACTAAATCTGTTTTCTTCCTTTTGTGTTTTATTATGTTTGGAAAAAAAGTCTTAAAGCCACTAATCTACACCTAAATATTCATTTTACAGTTATTATAGGACTGACTTTTATTTAAGCTCTCCTTTCTAATATTATGCTCCAGTATTATAAGTCAGATTTCCTATGCAATGCAATAAAAAGAAATGTGTTGACCTCTGCAGCTATATTTTCTTTTTAAATGGAAATATTGCTCCCACTTATACTTTATAACAGGCCTAAAATGCAGAATTTGAAATGAGCAAGTACAAAATATATGTATAGCTATAGATATATGCGTGTCTGTATAAATACATATATAGATTCAGATTTATATATTTGCCTGCACCATGGTGAAAATGTCATAGGCACTCCTATTTTTTTCTGTTTTGAATGAAGCTGAAATGTATATAATTCCTTTTGCTTGACAAAATGGCCTTGAATAATACATGAGCAAATATATTCAGCTGTGCTCTCAGCAGTGTTACTAGCCAAGCTGATAAGACAGAGAACTAGACCTTCTTGTCTTGTGAATGAGCACATTTCCCATTGAAGGAGGATACTTTTTCCCATCCAGGTACACTTGTGGGACTTGAAAATGGATCCAGTTACCCATTGCCCCCTGATATCATCATCAACCAGTTGTTTTTTTGTTTAATAGAGGGACACTTCTGTTCCCACAAGATATCTTCCCACCTGGCAAGTCATGTAGTGGAAGATGTATTCTGAGAACGGGTCTTTGGTAGAATAAACCCTATAAGAGAAGACAGGCTCTCCTTGTATTTTCATACTTGGTTAAATATTATGTAAAGCAAAGCTCCTTTTCCAAATGCTCCATGACCTTTCATTGTGGATTCATCACTTGGTTTCCTGTTGGTGGTTGCTAAGGTAAACTTCTCTGCTAAAACTAACACTGAGGTCAGCAGGGTTTAAACCTAAGAAAAAGGGCACAACAGGCATCTGGGTAGTGGTTTCAAATGTTAGCAGACTATTTACCCTGGAGATTGCCTCCTGGCATTTGTCTTTCCTTTGCCAGGCATAATGCTTTATAATCTTTAAAGATTGCTTTTGCAGTGTTAGGCATGATATGAGAATAATTTCCCCATTGTCAGGGGGAACCAAACTGGCATTCAAGACAGCTCAGCAATGCTGACTTTGTTCCTTCTCCATGTGCTGCTGATCTCTGCACTTTGGGATTCTCAAAATTAGAAGCCAATAAAACTATAGCTCTCTTTAATTTGGAAATGTCACACACTGAAACATTTTCTGAATCCTTCCCACAAGCTCTGCATTCCAGAAGGCAAAGAATTGTGCATTTTAATAATCTTTTGTGTATCCTGGTATAATGGGAATCTATGTTTCATGAAATATTTATAGTGGGGGCATACGTGAAGGTAGTAAGTGCCCTATATTGCCAGAGAAGTTACCGCTCTCATTAAATATCGTATTTCCTATAATAACAGCTAATTGAGTCATTGTTATGAAATTCAAATCTAATGAGATATTTCCACAATAAAAAGTATTTTAATATATCTTTTATATTAAAAATGAAACATACCATCAGGAAGGAGTTTATTTATTTAAAACTGTAGAACATACATATCTATTAAAAGACAGGCACATATAGTATGTGGCCTTATGCTTTAAATCCTAGAGAGGAATACAGGCAAGTAATTTGACAAATAAAAATTGAAATTTAATGCTGATGCTAAAAAAAAAGGACTAAGAAGAGACATCTAGCCATGTTTATAGGGGGATTAGCAAAGGCTGCCTGGAAAAAACAGAATGTAAACAAGACCACTATAGACAGTTATATAGGTTGTTCATTGCACAACCATACACGATGCTCTGTTAAGCTGAGACCTTAATAAAGACAGAGTGAGTTAAAAAGGAACCAGTAAGTAGTGGTCGACTATATTAGGGAAATGAGATAAAAGCATATCCCAGGTAAAATAATCAGCATACAGGAAGACCTGAAAGCAATGAAGACCCTAGAACCTTCAATTGTAGGACTTTAAAGAAATTCCATAGGTATCATGTAGACAACCAAAAAGGTGTGGCTAAATATACATGGTAGGACACCGTGGCTTTATAAATTAAAGACTGTGGGAGTCTGTCAGGTATTTCAGGCTAGAAACTAATATCAGGTTGACATACTATAAACTGTGTGGAGATCAGATCACAGTGGGGCAAGACTGAAACAAAAAGACCTATTGGAAGGCTATTGTGATCATTGAGACAAAAGACTTGACTGGCTCGATGGAGGGAACTTGGTAGAATGGAAGATTTTGAGAGAGATCTGGAAATTAAATCATCAAGACTGATAGAATTTTGGAGGCAGGAGTTGGAAGAATCGATGAAGACACTGAAATTTCTTGGGTAGTTGGGGGTTCTATTCACTCAAACTTGGAACAGAGAGTAGGACCAGGATTGGAAGGAAAGAGGATGTGTTTAAGTCTCTATGTCTTGCCCAAGTAAAGATGCCCAACAAAAAGTTAAATAGATGGGTTTGGAAGTTAGCAGGGAATCAGGCCAGAGACAGACTTGGGAATCACTGCTATATAAATGTAGCTGAAAAGGTTGTGAGCTAGTCAGGTAATGTGACTTCCTATAGCAGAAAAAACTAAATAATAGTAGTTTAAACTGATATTTCTTTTTTCTTTCATAATGAAAAGTGTAGAGTTAGGAAATACAGTCTGATATAACACTCTGTAGAATGACCAGGAATCCAGCTCCTTCTATTTTTCTTCCCTGGCACAGTGACAGCTTCCATTCTCAGGGTGAGCTGCTGGAGTGACCAGCTGTGTCCGATTGCTCAGCATCAGGGGGCTTCCCAAGACATGGGACTTTCAATTCTAGCACTTGGAAGCCCCAGACTAACTAGGAGGAGTTGGTCACCCTCGTCACCTCCTGGTCTTAAGGGGTCCACTGCAGCTCCACATGCATGCATCCACATGTCAGCTGGGCGGAAGAAGGAAGGAAGAGGACAAAAGGGACATACTAGCTGAGTCAGCCCCGTCTAACAGTTGACTGCCCCTAAGTACAAAGATAGCTTGGCAATGTCATTTCCAGGTCCTGAGATATTGCCAGCCCTAATCAAATTGGGGTTCTTTAGTGAGGACACAGGAGGGAATGGATATTAGGTATGCATTTAACAATTACTCATCTGAGGCCAATCCATGAGAATCAGGAAACCAGACCCAGGCTCAGTAAAATATAAACACGTAAGACATAAAGGTAGAAAATACCACAAAAACTGAGAAGTAGCAAGCAGCAGGTAGGGGCAAAAGTATTATAGAAAGTATCAAGAAGTAAAGTTATTATATTATTAAAAAGTATTAAAAATGCTTATTTAAAAGAAAGTCTCAAGAAGGGCATAGGAAAAGAACATTTCGAAGTCATGGAGGAGTCAAACAGGTTAATTCTGCCCCCATGAGATTTTATAAGCAAGGCCACCTCTAAGGGGGAGAGTACCATAACCTTCCTGTGGCAATTCTCCTTACTCCTCAATCCAAGGCACCCCAGGTGTGGAGAAGTTGCTGCCACAGTCAAGGGAAGGAGTCAGCACGATCTGTCCCAGTGAACCTCTTCCAGGACCAGGTAGACCCGGCCAGGCAATGGTGATGCTCTAGTCCCTGAGTCTACAGCACGTCTCGTAGTTTGTTTCCATTTAATTGCAAGTGACACTAGAGAAAAACCCTTTCCTGGCACTCGTGGACATCTGTGTCCCTTCCAGCCTCTACACAGAAGGTTCCACAAAGCTTTTGCAGTCAAGCAAAGCTCTGCCCCCACTGGTAAGAAAAGCAAATTTTTATTTATAAATGAATTTGGAAAGGAAAATTGTTTTCTTTTTTCTTATTGAAGATGAGCATTGTATAATGACTGATGTTTAATGAATTTCTCCAGCCAAGGGACATTAACCAGGTATACTGGAAACACTGAAAAGTCAACTTCCACATGGAGAGGGTGTTTACCCTGTCCACAGCCCTGTGTGCTGGGGTAGCACGGAAATTTGTACATTGTAATTGTATGCTGCTCTTTAAATGGAGGCTTTCCTTTTCCCTAAAGCAAAGCTATATTTGAAATTCTCCACACGAGAGTCATTTTGCTGTTCTAGAGAAGGGTTCACCCTGGGAGGGGTTTCTTACCATTCAGGACCAAAATAGGACTTCAAGGGCTGGTTGCTCCTTCTCAATTACAGACCATCTTGCCCATCACATTTCAGAGTGGGGCCTGTCTATATACAGCAGTTGCACTGCCAATCAGCCATCCACAGTACACTGGTTTCCAGGGAGATTTAGGTTTAAGTTTATACGTCCTAAATCTCATTCGTCTCCTTATCTATGGAAACTAATTTAAAGCCAGAGGTTTCATGCCCTTTTATTGAATAAGAATGCAAAGTCTCTTGAGTCTTTGTCATTATTATGGACCTTGCATGGCAACAAGAGAAGAGAAGCCATGCCTATCAGAAATGTTTACTGAAAAAGGATGTTTCTAGAAAAATCTCTGTGGAAAGACCAGCAGAGTAATTGGGAGTCTGGTGGGTTCGTTTATGTTGGACAGTATGCAGTACCCTGCTGTCCCTCAGCTATGAGTCCAAAGCCTTTGAGGAAATAAATTGCCCATAAAATGCATGCATGGTGCCTTCTGTTCACTGCAAGGCAGTAGATGCTCATGAAGCACTTATATTGAGTAGCTCTGTATCTTCTCATCTCCATGTTGTCCCATTCCCTACTCCTTAATACATTTTTTTTTTTGAGTCATGGTCTTAGTATATAGATCAAATGGTCTTGAACTCACTATGTAGCCCAGGCTGGCTTCAAACTCACTGTGATCCTCCTGCCTCAGCCTCCTGAGTGCTGAGATTACTCTCCAACGCTTTTTACAAGGATGTTTAGTGGGGTCCTCTGAGTCCAAGACTGTGGGGTTTCTCTGACAGCCAGAATGCAGGAACAAATATTTTACTCTGTATCCACTGATTCTAAGTTACACCATCCATTTTGGCAAGGAGAAAGGAGGTGTACTACTATGGATCAATTATAAAACATGCCTTAATTTTAGAAAAGTTGACATTTTTAAAATCCTTTTATAGTTGAGGCAATGTGGTAGAAAGTTTGATCTGATTGTTATGTTGTTAGCAGGAATGGTATTTGTAGAAAGAACCCCAAATAAGCTTCCATACAGAAACATCCATCACTTGGGGATCTTAGTGTACTGAAAAGGAATAAAATTTTTTCTGCTATAGGAAATGAATACAGTTATGAAACGATAAACTAGTGAAGGAAATAGATGAACTATTTGGAGATTGCAGGAGCAAGGGGAAAGGTGTACACTTCAAGCTGGATCTTGGTTTACTAGCTGTGACTTTGAAAGAGTGACTTAATTTTTGTGACTCTTTTCCTCATTTGTAAAACAGTGATTCCCACCTCATAGGGTCATTTGACAAAAATGAGAGATAAGAACATACATCAATCTACTGCCCAGAGCACAATAAATGCCATTTCCTTTTGAATCTTTGTGTTTTTTTATTACTGCATTTTTTATTGGTATAAGTTTGTAGTACATAATGATTACATTTATCGTGGGGACTTTGTACATGTACATAATACATCTTAATTCTTTTTTTTGTCCCCTTTCCCTCCCTTTCCTCCCTCTTTCCTCCAACTCTTAATCCCCTTCCCATTTGAAAAAGCTCCATTTCCATTTTTCTTTGAGTCTCTTTTAAAATCCTTTTCCCCCTTTCTCTCTCCCCTCCATCTCTTGTTCCTCTTCCTATTTGGAAAAAAAAAAAAAAAAGAATCTCCCTACTTTCTATTATTTGTCCTTTATTTTGCTCTTTATTTATAAGAGAAACCATGTGCTATTTAAACTTCTGTGTCTGATTTGTTTTGCTTAACATTATGGTCTCAAGGTGCAGCCTCATCACTGGCCAGTAGAAAAATGCAAATTAAAACAACACTGAGATATCATCTTACTCCACAGGGAATGGCTAGCATCAAGAAATCAAATAATAGCAAATGATGGTGAGGATGGGAAAAAAGGAACCCTTGTGCTTTGCTAGTAGGACTGTTAAACTAGTACAATCTCTATGGTAACCAGTAGGGAGATTCCTTAAAAAACTGAATCTTTGTTTCTTAACAGATGATTTGAGATGAATTCTTGAAGGCTATGTATGTTCATTTTCATGAGTAAAATTATGATTCTTAGAGTTAGTGATCTAGTAAATAAATGATATGGGATAACAGTAAAATTGGAGACTTCAAACCAAAGGTGACAATATTCTTCTTCTTTTTTTATTGTCTTTACAAATCCTTGGGTTGAGGGCTGACTTTCAATAGATTGCAGAGAGGGAGCTACCCTGCTATATATGAAACAGAAGACACAGATAGTTGTGATTTGTCTTAAGTATTATTAGAACAGAACACTTTGCTAGAAATAATCACTGACTTTATTAATAATTGTGAAGCTGATTAATGGAGAAAAGTCAGGTATTAATGATCCCAAAGATTTAATAGTTTTTATCATTTTAGGAGTGCTAGTCCAGTTATTTTCTAATAACATTATCAACTATTTTTAGAAGTCCTACACTCATTGTACTTCTGGTACATATTCAGAAATTTGACTTTTTAATTTGTTTCAAAGTCTTTGATGTGCAATGAAAGCACAGTGCCTTCAGATTGTAAGCTGATGGTTTATACATAATTGAGGATTCATTTCCGTGGAGGCTTCCTCTCTTCACAATTGTGTTCTGTTTCTTTGTAGAGACTTCATGATTGCTTGTTAGATGTGTTTCATGTATTACTGCCCAGGCTGCTTTGATCAGCTGGTCAGTCCCAGAGGTAATTGTCATAGCATAGTACACAGCTGAGCAATAGGATGGGACAGACTGGGAGAGGCTGGAATCTAGAAAAAGATGTCCACAACAGTGGAATGAGCACTAGGAAGATGGCCAAAGTTGATATTATTAGTAGGGTAGGGTGATGGCAGCAGGTAAAATAAATAGCAGAGGTTATCAGGCAGGTCCAATATGAGATGACAACAAGGTGGGCTAATCATCCCAAAGAGCATGCTGATTAGGTAATTGGAAATGGGAGAGCCAACATTTATTAAGAGCTTGGCAGTATGCTAACTGCTCTGCTTATGTTACCATATTTAATTGTATTTAAAATGCTGCTGTTGGTACTTTGGCACTCCCAATTCACCAATGAAGAAAGTGAGTTACAGACAGCGTAATCAATTTGCCAACAGTGACACAGTTTCTAAGTGATGTGGCTGGAATTTGAATAAACATCTGGATGGTGCGATAGCTATACCTAACTACTCCACCATGCCCTTCCAGGGGCATGACCTGACCAAGGGAGGAAGGCAGAAAGCCATCCAGGAAATCAGGTGAAAAGATCCTAGCCTGAGTTCAGGAGCTGGACTTCAGCCCTGGGGAGGAAGCTGCCCAAGAGAAGGCAGTGTCCTTGTCTTAGATATGTCAAGTCCTAAGGGCTAACAAAAGAGATATGAGCATTACCTACTATCAGAGCTGAGTATGAGACGTCAGCGAGAATCAGCCCAGGAATAAATATGCTGGACTGCAGATGATCCTGGATTCCTGAGAACCAGGGGCCTTAGCTATGAAGAGCGAATTGCAGAGGATGAAACCAGGAGGAGCCCCATACAAAAGAGGACAAAAGTATAGATTTCAAAATCAAATGATAGGTTTAAGGGAAATGAATGAAGGCTCTTGTCATATCAGCACTGAAGTATCTGCTCTGACCCACACTGGAAAATAATGTAAGAAGATAACACAGATTTCTCACTATCTCAGGAACAACTAAAGGACTCCTCCTCCTGATGATGAGAATAGAAATAATTGACAATCAACATTATCACTTACAAAGCATGTTATATACATCATTCCATCAGGTTTGCACAATCATCCCATTGACATAAAGACATGGCTTGCATTAGTTTTACATTCAAAAGTCAGCACAAAAGCCGATAACTGTGGACTGTCAAAATTACCCTTGAAAGTTTCTTCGATTAATCATGGAGAACAGTGTACATGATTTTCTACATACTATACCAGTTTTATGTACAACACAGCCAAATTTCCTTTCTGTGTGGAAATATATACTTTGAAAATTGGTTGATAGTTTCACTTAGTGGCTCTTCACATGAAAAATACATTATGTGTATGTGTGTATAGTAGTGGTTGGGTGGTTTTCAATGTACTTCTTTTTTAGTACATTGAGTGACTTTCTAAATATTGAATTGTGTACAATGAGACTCCATTCTTTTATTATACCTGTTTTGCAAATAAAGAAACTGATGATGCAGTTAGTGTATGCATGACAAAGTCTTAAACCAAGGTTACACATTGCAAATCTTGGGTGAGGTATACTGTACCATATAGTTACCCCAACCTGATCATCAGACCTGAAGATACTACAGTCATCCCCCCTTATCCACTGGAATATATTCTGATACCCCCAGTGGATGCCTGAAACCATGCGTAGTACCAAACCCTATACATACCATGCTTTTTCCAATATATACTTACTATGATAAAATGTTATTTATAAGTTATAGTAAGAAATTAATAATAATAATGTGGTAGAAAAATTATAACAAATCACTGTAATAAAATTGCTAGTTTTACTATTCTTTCATTTCATGGCTATTGAGCAAAATAAGGCTTACTTGAACAAAAGCACTGTGATACCATGACAGTCAGTCTGATAACCTAGATAGCTCCTAAGTAACCAATGGGAAAGCAGCATACACAACATAGAAATGCTGTACAAGAGAACGATTTTTGTCCCCAGTGGAACAGAGATGGGTAGCATGAGATTTCATCACAGTACTTGGAATGGCACAAAATTTAACATTTATGAACTGTTTATTTCTGGAATTTTAATATTTTCAGTCTGTGGTTGACTCCAGGGAACTGAAACTATGGATAGTGAAACTGTGGGTAAGGTGGAGCTACTGAACATTCATTAGCTAATAGAATTTCAGCAATGCCAAGAAGTCCCTGTGGTAGGTGTCCTGACTGGCTTGCCTCTTGAAATCTATGCTTAGACCTATCAGACTGTGCCTTGATGCAATTGAGTATGACCTCAATTCCTCACGCCCTATCTTCATGGAAATAGCAGAGCTTTTTCTGTTGCATTCTGGTTCCTGCATGTGACAAGAACACATGTTCACACCCTGGAGCGTGTGGTGTCAGCTCTTTGAGAAAAGATGTTTTAATGATTGCTTTTGATTGCTGACTTACCTTTTCAAAAACTCAGATTAGAATTTTATGGCCCTTTCTGACACATTAAAGAGTTTATCATTTCCAATAAATGTCTCATGAGTTCGTTCAGATTGTCTAAGCAGCAGTATTTGAAGTGAATCCTTCTCTCTCCTCCTGACATGCCTCCCACAGTGTGGTTAGGAAATCTCCCCCAGATCTTTGGCCTGATGTGTCATGACCAACCTCCTAATCCTCATGTGACTTCAGCCTTTCTCTACCTCTTCTTATTTATTCATGTTTAACATCTTTGAAGCATTTGTTTTCTATTCTTACTGATTTAAAAAGATGGTGAAAAGCAATGATGTCACAGTTTTGTGTAGTAAGGACCCCAGAAAATTCTCTCTCCGTAAACATAATAAGGACATTGACAAAAATAGTGAAATCAGTGTTTCAAGAACACTGAAAATTAAGCAAACTTTTACAACACTCTCTAAATCTAAGAAAAGAGCTGAATATTGCTAACAGTGAGCTTCCTGGTGGTGTAACTTACCTTATTTCCATCCTGATCTCTAAATCCATATGGAAGTATAGAGGATTTGGAATAGTCAAAACAACCTTGAAAGAAGAGTGAAGAATCACACATGTCCCAATTTCAAAATTTGCTACAAAATTAGAGTAAGACTGTGGAACAAGTGTAAGAATAGATACAGGTCCATGAAACAGAAGTGGGAGTCCAGAAATAAACCCTGTATCTGTGCTCAATTATTTTCAGCAGGATGAAAAGACAATTCAGTGGGCAAAAATTAATTCAGAACAGATCAAAAACCAAATCAAAGAGCTAAAACCATGAAACTTTTAGAAGAAAACATGAAATATAAACCTCAGACTTTAGAGAACACTTTCTTAACCAAATAACAAAGGCCCACACAAAAAAAGTAAAATCAAAAAATTGAACTTGATCAAACTTAAAAAATATTTATACTTCAAAGGAAATATCAAGAAAGTAAAAAGACAAACCATGGAGTGGGATAAAATATTTGCAACTCATATATCTGATAAGGTCTAACATCAGAATATATAAAAACTTTTATAACTCAAGACACAGGAAAGATGTTCTATAGCTTTATAGATATAGATAATGCAAATCAGAAACATAATTAGATGCCACTTCACATCTACCAGAATGAAAATCCAAAAGATAGACAATAAAAAGTATTGGTGAATATATGAAAAAAGTAGAATATTCAATATTGTTAATAGAATGTATATGGTTCAGCTCCTTCACAAAGTTTGGCAGTTCCTCCAAAAATAAAACATAGAGTTACGATATGACCTAACAATTCCCCTCCTAGGCATATAGCTAAGAGAATTGAAATTTATGTCTACAGTAAAAACTCACATATAAATGTTCATAACAGCACTATTTTCATAAAAGCCAAAAGATGGGATAATCCAAATGTCCATCAACTACTGAATGGATAAAGAAATTATAGCATTTCTACAAAATAGAATATTATTCAGCCTTGAAGGAATTTAATTCTGATACATGATACATTATGGATAAACCTCAAAATCATTCTGAGTGAAACCAGCCAGCCACAAAAGAACCCATATGATATGCTTATTTTATATGAAATTTCAAGAATATGCAAATCTATATAGACAAAGTACATTAGTGATTTTCAGAGACTGGGAGAGGGGAGAATGAGGAATGGCTACTAATAGGTATAGGATTTTCTTTTGCAGATAATAAAAGTATTCTGGAATTAATGATGATAGCATAACAGAATATTCTAAAAACTACTGAATTATACTAAAAGGGTAAATTTTATAAAATGTGAATTACAAGGTGTGATAAAAATATGAATATTTAAATTGAAAAAAAAACATTACAGTAAAAGATACATTTCCATTCATTTTTACTTTACTAGAAAAAATTTGGTTCTTTTTGATCAACTCTTGATGGTAAAATAAATTTAAGTGCCACCCAATTTAAATATGTAATAGTTCAATGAAGGATAATCTACAACATAATATGTTGAGCCTAATTGTCAGAATAACACCTTTTTTGTTTATGAAAGGAGAAAAGAAAGCATGATCAAAACTATGGCCAGCAATTTGGGCTAGCTAACTGATCTAGAGAAATACATTTTTCTGCTGAATAGATGTAAAATCAGTTGGACACTTACAGATGATTTTGTAGGTATATTGGCAGGCACAGTGTTGAAAACTCATTCCACAAGAGTTAGAAATAATAGTATAATACAAATTTTAAAAAGGAATGATATACATTGAGTTAATGTCTGAAACTAAAAAAAAAAAATCCACCAAATAGCAACAGATCTTTTAATGACTAATTTTTTAACATTAAGATTGTTTAGGGACCATTTTCTTTTTGAATATTTAATTAAATATTCAATATATTAAATAATGTATAGACGGAATAAGTTATGTGCTCTGTGAAATTAAAGGACCCATGAGTATAGCCCTTCCTGCTGCCAAGCTCAATTTTGTAATAGGGAGACACATTGCCATTCATTCCTCTCAAAGTACTCCCCATAGCATGAAACACATTTATCCCATCATTCTTGCCACTTTCTGAAACAGCTCTGTTAGTCCTCTTTTGTGAGTGTCTTTAGTTCCACTGCCATGGCTGTCTTAATGTCCTGAATCTATTCAAACATTTACCTTGAACTTGGAGGTAGGAATAGCACCTGGACTAGCTAAGTGATCTAGAGAAATACATTCTTCTGCTAAATAGATGTAAAATCAGTTGGACACATAATCCTTGGATGTCCTGTAATGGCAGCTAATAGGCATACTCACACAACATAACCTTAAAATGAATTTGAGATCCATAATTTCAGTGTAAAATTCCAGTATTTTGAAATAGCCAACATTTTTGGCTGAGGTGTCAAAAATCATTTAATAAATAGCACTAACATTCATCATACAGGGCCAGGGATTTAGCTCAGTGGTTTCACTGCCTGCTGCACAAGTGCAAGGACCTGAGTTTGATCCCTGGTACCAAAAAAACCCAAAACATTCATCATACAGTATAGCAAGATATTTTAAATAATACATTTTATAAACTGTGCTTCAAAGGCTCTTCACAAGAGATTATTAGTGTATGCTTATAGTACAATCTGATATGTTGAGAAAGAATGTCAAAACAGATTATTTTTAATGGTTCTCACTGAAAAGTTGAGGAAATTTCCAGTATATGGACTCTATGAACCTGCTATGGCACACATTTACTCAGAGCAGAGTTTGACCTGTAAATAGAACCATTTCCTCCCTCCTTTCCATCCCTGCACTTTCTTGGGTAGATAAGAGGTATTTAGCAAATGAGCCCTATTATCTATCAGACATTATAATTCAGACCCACTGGATTAGAAATTGGGAGGGGTCAGTCCATATTTGAACAAACCCTCCAGGGGCCTATGGGCTCAAGTTGGAGAGCTACCACTTCCAATTGAGGTGCTCTCTTTTAGAGTCTGGAAAAGAAGGAAGGAGTGGGAGAGTGTCAGAAGAGGGGAAAGGGCCCCAGGGAGAGTAGAACCTTTGGGGCTGAAAACTTGATATTTTATGTGACTGTTGATAGAACCCAGTAGGGACATTTTATGTTTCTTTTTTATTCCCCATTTCCTAAATCTCTACTTCCTCAGAGAAGATTTGAAATATACACTGTAGTCCCCTTCACAATTACACCCCACTATGAGTCTGCTTAGACAGAAGTGAGAGACAGGTTCTTCTGGGGGAGTAACAGAGTGGGAGAGTAGGATAATATTACATTTCCTCATGTCACAAGGACACAGCACTTTACTCAAAAAACCATTGTCATCAAGAGTCCTGGCTTAGTAACGTAAAACCCAACAGGCCTTGTAGTTGGTAGATGCCTATGACTCACTTAGAGCAGCACCTGGCTCCTAGTGAGTGTTGGATGTGTGTAGGAGGTTGTGGTGGTGGTGGTGGTGGTGGCAATGGCTACAAGGGCTAGACTTCTCCAGTGGATCCCTAGGTTGGCACTAGAAGCAGTTGCTCTTTGTACCAGGTGGGTAGTTGCTATGTTAAGAAGATTGCCAGCTGGAGATAGAGCTCTGTCTCAGAATCTTTTACCCAGGAAACCAGACTCCTCAGAGACAACGCCTAACTGTGCCCCACGTGTGAGGCTTGTTGTTCACTGAGCTGCTGCTGGCCTGTCAGTACTAGCCACAGAGGCAGGGATCCTGGCTGGCATGGGCACTGGGACCAGTGTGGAAAGAAGAACTGAAGACTGTCAAGCAAAACAAAGAGGCATTTCTGGGACTGTGTAGTAAGAGTTTAGAGTTGTAGACCCCAAACTAGAAGGGGCGGGGTGTGTAATCACAAAATGGAAGACAGCAGTTTAAATGCTGGCTGAAAATTGGAGAGCCTTGGGTCAAGATTGAGAATCTGGGAGCAACTCACAGCACACAAGAGGAGGCTCCTGGGCCGCTGTACCACTGCTGCCAGCACAGAGGAGGTGAGCCACTCCCAGCACACAGGAGGAGGCTTCTGGGCTGCCATACCACCCCTGCCAGCACAGGAGAGGTGAGCCGCGTGGACACCAACAGCGCCCCCCCTCCATGGAAATGAGAAGACCTGGAAACAAGTTTCAAAACCAGACTTCCAGATCACCTAAAACAACCCCAAAGGGAAACAATATGGAATACTGTGATACTCACCCACCTGGACTCCCTTAACTGGCAACAAAAGAGGATCTGCAAAAAATGAATCAGAAATAATTTCTCAGATAACAGCAGAGAATGTGCCCATAGTGCAAGACATGATTAATAAATCTAGAGAGGACACAGATAAAAAAAATTGAGGAGCTGAGGGACATGACGGAATCCCAACATAGAAAACAAATGGAATCCATAAAACAGATACAAACAGATTTCCAGGAGATTAAAAACTCCATTGAAAGTCTATGCAGCAGAATGAACCAATATGAGGACAATTTCATATATAGAAGATAAGATTGCAATTAGTAACCAGGAAAAGAAAAATCTCTTTAAAATTGTAAGGGACCACAAGAAATCAATCCAGCACCTGCTAGATGATGCAAAGAAGAATAACATAAGACTGATTGGAGTCAATGAAGAAACAGGACAGAGTTCAGATGACATTAAAAAAAAAACCTCTTCACAGATCCCAAGCTCCTAGGGCAGAGAAGCTGAGCTGGTCCCAGCACCTGGAAGGAAGCTCCCCCACTGCCATCCCAAGCTCCTAGGGCAGAGAAGCTGAGCTGGTCCCAGCACCTGGAAGGAAGCTCCCCCACTGCCATCCCAAGCTCCTAGGGCAGAGAAGGTGAGCCGCATGGGTGCCAGAAGCACCTGCCCCCCATGGAAATGAGAAGACACATAAACAAGCCTCAAAAACAGACTTCTGGATCACCTACAGCAAGCCCAAAGGGAAACGAGGTGGAACAATCTGATATTCAACCACCTGGACTCTCTCAACTGGCAACAAAAGAGGATCTGGGAAAAATGAAATCAGAAATAATTACTCAGATAACAGCAAAGATTTTGCTCATAGTGCAAGACATGATTAATAAATCTAGAGAGGACACAGATAAAAAAATAGAGGATCTGAGGAACATGATGGAATCCTAACATAGGAAATAAATGGAATCCATAAAACAGATGCAAACAGATTTCCAGGAGATTAAAAACTCCATCGAAAGTCTGCGCAGCAGAATGAACCAATGTGAGGATAGAATTGCAGATATAGAAGAAAAGATTGCAATTAGTGACCAGGAAAAGAAAAATTGCTTTAAAATTGTAAAGGAACATGAGAAATCAATCCAGCAGCTTCTAGACGATGCAAAGAAGAATAACATAAGACTGATTGGAGTCAATGAAGAAAGAGGAGAGAGTGCAGATGACATAAAAATACTCTTCACAGAAGTGATGGCAGAAAACTTCCCAAGGAGGGGAAAAGAACTTGACGTACAGATAAGTGAGGCATATAGGACTCCAACTAGCCTTGATCAAAAAAAATCTACACATAGGCATATAATAGTTAAGATTCCAGAAACCCAACAGAACAACAAAATTCTACAAGCAGTGGGAGAAAAGAAACAAATCACATACAAAGGAAAGCCCATCACAATCACAGCAGACTTCTCAATGCAAACCCTCAAGGCAAGAAGAGCTTGGAGTGATGTATTTCAAGCTCTAAAGGAAAACAGCTTCCAACCCAGATTGATGTACTCCGTAAAACTATCTTTCAAAATTGATGGAGAGATAAGATGCTTTCATGATAAAGAGCACCTCAGAAACTTCATGAATATCAAACCGGCACTCCAAAAAATTTTAGACAATACCCTAGGAAAAGACAATGAGGATCACAATCCCAGGAAACCCAGCAGAATGAATCCATTTGGTGTGACAAATTAAACGCAAAGGAGGAGAATCCAACAAAAGGAAAAAGTCATGACAAGGCTTTTAAAACTTTTAACTTCATCTCCCTAATGAGTGTATAATTCAGTCTTGTTATTGTACTGATTAGTATTTTTCTGATTCTAGAATTTCACACCTTTCCTTGTGCTGTACTGGCTATTATCTTCTTATGTCTACATTTTAATTGGGTTGTCTATTAATGAGCTCTAAGAATTCTTTAAATATTCTGGTCATAGGTTATATGCATTGTAAATATGGTCTGTATAAGGACTACTTTTCATTTTAATGATGTCATTTAAAGTTCTAAATATTGATGGAATCTCATTTATCATATTTTTTCTTTTATACATCAGGTTTTTTGTATCCTAGGTAGTTCTTGCCTACCCTGAATTCATAAACATTTTCCCTTATAATTTCTTCTTAAAGTTTTATACTTTTAGGCTTTCATATTTAGGTTCATAGATCCCTTCAAGTTATTTTCGTATATGGAAAAAAAGGGTTGAGGTTAATTTTTTATATACGGATACCAGGTGTTCTAGTGCCATTTGCTGAAAACACTATCTCTTCCTTGGCTCTTGAATCCTAATGTTAAATAATCTTTCAAAACTCAGTGGACCATATATGTGTGGTTCTATTTCTAGATTCTCTGTTTTATTCAAATGATCTATATGTCTTTCCTTACACCAACACTGCCTTGATTACTGTAGCTTTAGAGGAAATCTTAAAATTAGGTACTAAACGTCTTCCAACACTGTTTTTTTTTTTTTAACTTTTCTAGGTCCTTTGTACTCCTACATAACTTTCAAATTTCAATATCCAATTCTTCATTTATAGCAAGTATGCAAAGCCTTGAATTTTTATATATACCTTGTGTTTTCTAATCCTGCTAAATTCAAATACAAGTTCTAGGTGCTCCTAGAGATTTCTTAGTATTTTCTCTGTAGATGATCATTTCATCTACATATAAAGATTTTGCTTCTGCCATGCCAATCCTATCCTAATTGTGTCATTTTATTGCCAGACTATTTTGGTGGGGCCTAGGTTTCAAAGTTTAATGGACAGATAAAGAGTAAGCGTATCTACCCTTGTTCCCCACCTTAAGGATAAAGCATTGTATCTTCTCCATTCATATAAGGCATTCTCGCTGGAAGTATGGAGTACATGTCTTTAATCTGTTGAGAAGGTTCCGTTCTACTTCTAGTCTCCTGATAGCTTTTACCATGAACAGCTGTGGAATTTAGTTTGATACTTTTTCTCCAACTAGTGACAGGATCATGTGGCTTTTGCCTTTCCTCTGTTAAAGGGATGACTTTTGGGGGTGGATCTTCCAATGCTGAACCAACACTGCCATCCCTATAACAAAACCACTTTCTACATAATGCCAGATCTGACTTCTAATAGTTTGTTTTGTTAAACAAATTTCTATCTATGTTCATACTTTTTTCTTCTATTATCTTTATCCAGTTTTAGGATTAGCACAATGTTGATTTCCTAAAATGAGGGGAGAAGTGTTCCTTCATTTTTCTGCTTTAAATCTTTGATATAATGTACCAGTTAAAATGTATATGAGCCTGGTTTTGTCACATAGGTAGGTTTTCAAGCTAGGAATATACTTTCTTCAATATGTGCTATTCAAATTTTATATTTCCTCCAGAGTCAGTTTCATTAATTTGTCTTCCAAGGTACTTCTTAGAAGTTGTCAAATTTATTTCAAAACAGATTTTTGTAATATGCTTTCTATATCCTTTTAAATTAGTACAATCTGTGATAATGTCTTCTAGATCTTGATATTGTAATTTTAAAAATGTATAATTGATATTGTATAACAGGAAGAAAAGGTCTAAAGAAGTAGTGAAAGTGGGAGTGGTTGGGGAAAGGAAAGAAGGGAACAGAAAAAATATGAGAAAAGGAAAAAAATGGAAACAAAGTCTTTGTAAATAAGGAAGGGTAGAGGGGGTGAAGGGAGGGCAAGGGAATGGGGAAAAAAATAAGAACCAAGATACTCATGTAAAGGTACAAGATCCCAATGATGAATGTAACTGTATTGTATACCTAAAATGTACCAATAAACTTAATGGGAAAAAAAAAGATTGAGAATCTACAGGCTGGAAAGGTTGGGGGCATCCCCAAAGCCCACAGGCAACTAGATCACTGGTGTAGGAAGCCAGGAGTCCAGAGTAGGGCTTGGAAGGCTCAAGTTAGGCCTCTGGGCTTCCATGACCTTCCTTCCCCCATTTTTCCTGAAAATACTGTTCAGTATCCTGGGGCAACCAGGGGAATACCACTTGTCAACGTGAAGAGTATGGACAGAGGTTGGAAGGAAGAGGGAAGCCAATAGCAAGGGGAGAAAGAATGGAAGAGGAGGTGAAAGGAAAAGGGGAAGGAGAAATCAACTGGAGAAGAAAGGACAGAGGACGAAGGAAGGAGGAGGAAGGAAGAGAGAAAAGGATATGATGGGTACTTATCCTGGAGTGTCTACTGCTTTCCAAGCCCTGTGCTACATGATTTGCATATACTTTGTCATTTAGTTATCAGACCTATGAGATTTAAGGAAGTCTTGTTTTTAATTTTTTATTTTATTTATTTATTTATTTATTTATTTATTTAGGTGTTTATTTTGGTCCTGGGACCTTCCGCTTTCGAGGTGCATTGTTTTTAGTTTTTTAAATACAGCTTACACTGAACGTTTTCTGCCTAGTCCCCAAGATCCAGTGTGAGGTAACCAAATTGATGTAGTCTGATACAATGATGCAAAGCAAATGCAGATTTAATCACTAGGTATGAGGGGAGCTAGGGAAGGTGAAGGCTGAGTGTCCACTACGTTATTCTGACTCCAGTCTTAGGAATTCCACTCTCGGTGCTGCACGTCTCCTGCCCAGACTCAAGGCCCCACCCTGCACACTCATTTGCAGAGGGGCAGTGGGGAGAAGAGTATAGTATGCCAAGTGAGTGCTACGGGAGAATGAAAGGCAGCAGTCACTGGCCTCCATGTCAGGAGTTACAACAGGAAGTGATGGCGATTAGGACAAAAAGAACAACACAGGCCACCTTCTGATGGGACAACACTGCTTTGCTCCAGCCCATTGCTGTCATGTGGGGAAGTGGCCTCAGTGTTGCCAGACTGTCTCATCCTTTTCCCCAAAGGCCAGCAATCCAGCAGTCCTTCAGTCAACCTCCTGTGTGCTAACAAAATGCACCCGCGGGTTCTGTCTGCCCACAGATGTGCTGTACCATAGTCGTGTCTTTTTCCAAGTTGCAAACAGGAGATTGATCTCTTGCCTGTGTTGCGTTCTCCTTCCAGGCCATTATGTTTATGTGGACACCTCCTTTGCCAAGCAGGGGGAGAAAGCCGTGCTGCTAAGTTCTGAATTACAGGCTGAGGAATGGTGCTGTCTCCGCTTGGTCTACCAGATAACCGCGTCTTCAGGGTCTCTGTCAGGTCCCAGCCAGCTGAACCTCTATGTGAGATACGAGGATGAAAGCTTTGATCGCTTGCTTTGGTCAGCTAAGGAACCTTCAGACAGCTGGCTCATAGCAAGCCTGGATTTACAAAACAGTTCCAAAACATTCAAGGTAGGTGGAGTTTAGGAGGAAGATGTGGCACTTAAAATGTGTGCTTTATCCTATATACAATCTTGTAAAACTTCTGCCATTGAGGCGAGATATATCATAGGAAATTATGAGTAATATAAATTAATATTCTACTTATTTAAAGAGCTTCTTTGCAGATTTCTCCAACCTATTCAAATGAGATTTCTGTAAGAATCTAAATGATGGCTAAGCTAACCTTGTCAATGGAAATAGATTGTCTAATGAACTTTAGGAAGTATTTTCCTTTCCTGTAATTTTATTTTGTTCTTCTGAATTCTAGGTGGGATATATTTATATTGTCTTCCTAGTGGCTTCATTTCCACAATGTTTGAGCAAGATAGTAACTATAACAAAAGAAAAAATGGAAATATTTTGAAAGAGGAAAGATGCTTGCAGGACATATTCTGTTTCCTTTTCAAAGGGGAAAGTTGTTCTGTCAGAAGTGCTAGAAAAGGAAGGAAAGAACGTAAGAATTTGTGGGTGGACTGGAATAGGGAAGGAGAATGAGATCTGGCTATATTTGGCTGTGAAGTGTGATATTTAGCAAGAATATGTCACTGAGGTCACAAGGGAACCTTCATAAAAACTTTCTCCATTCCTAACTTGCCATTCAGGTCCTGGTCCCATCCCTCTTCTCTGAAAAGTTTTGAAACACTGCATTTTCCTATAGCCCTGTCTTGTTCCAGTCCCTTCCCACCAGGCCGTTGTTGAGGGAGGAGGATTGAAGGTCTGAATTCTCTCTCACACACACACCATCCTCCAAACAGTTATCACTTCCTAAATCTACCAGCATAGTTGCAAAATATCAGGCTAAAACCACAGAAGATACTTTCAGTAGCAGGTCCAAACATGAACTGTAACATTCCTTGAAATCAGCCACATAAATTTTTATGCTTCTGTCTATTCTTTGTGTAAAATAGAAATGTAGAAAACATAGAAAATACATTTTGATTCACGAGCCTCCTCCATTGCATGTGGAGCTCTCCCATCACTCTATGAGATTTGGGCTTCCTGCCTTTCCTCCAAGGGGCTTCTTTCTACCCCTGAGTCCTGCCTTTAGTTTCTGACCTTTTTCAGAATGGATTTGACCAGGGCCTTTTCTCTGTCACCAACTAATGCCACCAGAGGCACAGAAGAAGGTAAGGGTTGGGATAACAGCAGAAAACAGCTGATTCCAAGCTTCTAATGGGACTCTTGCTCACCTCAAAGCTCTGAGGATATACGTATATGTTAATGTGCACATACACACATGTATGTATGCATGCACACACACTTTCAAAAAAGTCCATAGTGAGATTCTTGTCTGGTAGCAATGAGCTAAGGCTGACAATCTTGCTTGCCTTAAACTACTGAGCAGCCCCTGACAGCTGAAACACAGGAAACATTCTATTTTGGAATCTAACACCCCTTCTTGCTTATGTGTTGTGCAGATTTTAATAGAAGGCGTCCTAGGACAGGGAAGCACAACCAGCATTGCCCTCTTTGAAATCAAGATGACCACCGGCTACTGTATTGGTGAGTTTCATTTTCACTGCATTAGAACATGAACATTTTTTCTAAAATCTGCTGTTGCCAGAAGCACTGAATTAATCCTAAAGACCAAGTATACTGTAGAGCACACTGCATAATGCATAGTGTTTTAAATTGTTTGCTAGGGTCACTTGAACGCTGGACATTGTTTCTCTGTCTTTAGTGTAGGACGGCTCATTAGCAGTTTCCTGGGCTGCTTGATTAATGAAAGGAAAGTAAACACAGCCACTGTACACTCAGCCTTGCCACTCTATCCTCAGCATGTTCTCAGATCATTTCTGGGTCTGTGTAAACTCTGATTTTTGTAGCCTTTGCCAGAAAAGCAGGCATGGTGCTCACCGCTTGCCTCCATTCTCTCTTGGCTCACCATTGCCCTGTCTTAATCACAGTTATCACTTAGATTCTGCTTGGGGAGGGTTGGTTAGGGGTCCTGTATGTGCCAGCTTCTGAGAGGGAATGAAGAGAGGACAGCGCCTGCCCTCTGGGTGCTCACCTTCTCCTTGTCTGCCACTGGCCAAAATACAACCAGAGAAGGACAGGGGCACTGTGGAGGGGCGAGTAGGCAGGAAAGGGCTGTCTCTGGGCAGACCCCATGGGGAGAAAGAACAGAACACATTCAGGCAAAGGCAAGGGGCTGAGTCAGGTGTTTGAAGTGTGAATCTACTATTCAGGGAGTCCCTTGCCCGAGTATGGACCTAGATGGAGAGCTTGGGCTACTGAATTATACAGTGTGATATGCTAACAGTCAGCAACAGAGAGGGGTGCAGTGGGGGCCGTGAACTGGAGACAATGAAGGTTATGTGGGTGTAGGAGTTAGCAAAAACCTTAGGAATCCATTGTGATCTTACAGAGGGGACAAAATGAAGGTCTTCAGTTGGGGTTCCGTAGTGCAAAAGAAAAAAGTAGGTAGATCTGAGAGATTTTTCAGCACTGACAGTTCTTGGAGGTTGAATGGATGTGGAAGTGGAGTGGAGAGTCTAAGATGATTCTGAATCATCTTTGCCAGTTCCCTGGAGTCCCACTTCTCCATTTTGTCCTCCAGTCGTACCTCTAGTGCAAGAAAAGGAAGGGAGACTGGGAAAAGGAAGGCAGACCGCTCCCTTCTTTCAGCCTCCCTGTTAGGCGGCATCCCAGGAGACCGGCAGGTGAGACCCCCGACCACACCCCCTCTGGAGTCAGTCTCGCGTTGCAGCGCCACCTGCTGGCTCCATCAATTCACTGAGGCTCTCAAGCCTCTTCCTCAGCTGTAAAACGGGGATGAAATGCTTCCCTGGCTGGATGCCTGTGAAAACCAATGAGATCGTAGATGTAAGGGTGATTAGCATGGCGCTGAGCACTGAAGAAATGTCCATTGCCTTTCTTCAAATTATTTGGTCGCTTTCAGCTTGTTTAAAACAAAAGGAAGGATAACATTTATCTAGTTAAATGATGTGATCACCACTCTCGACTCTCCCTTCCTCGTGGGTATCTGTTCTCTTGGTTCCTCATCTGTAAAATGAGGTTAGTAATAGCACCTATCTAGGAGGGCTGCTTCGAGGAGTAAGTTCATATACAATGCTTAGAATAGTGCCTAGCACCCCAAGGAATAGTTTGCATTTTATTACATTCTACGGCAGCCTTTGGCACTGAATGATGGGCATTGGTTGGCAGGCAATGCGTGGAAAATAAATCTTAAACATTTTCTAACCCTGCCAATGTAAAAACACAATGCTAACTCTACCAGCTAGGATCCTGGCAGGAAGGTGGAAAGCAAGGTACACTCCACGTGAGTAATCTGGGGAAAGCTCATCAAAGAGACCACAGAGGGGTGAGTGCTAAAGGAAGCCACCAATGGAGAGCACTGTGGCACAGGACAGGATGAGTGGTGGCAATGACTCCTGAGCCTTTATCCTGTTTAGGCTCCAAGGGGCAGGGGAGGAGGAATCACTAGAACCCGGAAACCGCAGCTATATGGTGAGGGCTTCTTCAGTAGGCCATGCTGTCAGTAACAAGCCACGGCAACATGGCCAGGAGGAGCTGGGGGAATTAGCTCCGGGTGTCTTGCTCTTCTTACCCTCCATTGACGGAATGCAGTCCATACAGGCCACCCTCTGGAGGACAAAGGAGGTGGAGAAGGGCAGGGTGGACTGAGAGAGATCAGTAAGGAATGGTCAGCCCAATCATCTCTTGTGTTTTTGGTTTTGGTTTGGTTTGGTTTGGTTTTCGGTACCAGGGATCAAACTCAGGACCTTGCACTTGCCAGGCAGGTGCCTATACCACTGAGCTAAATCCCTGACCCTTCTCTTGTGTTTTTAACTACAGGATTATTGGAATCAATGAAGGCACTGGTTTGTGAATTTCTTTTCCCACTAAAGGAGTGTGTTGATGGGGAACAAATTATAGTAAACATGTCAATGCCACTAAAAAGAGGGGAGGGATATCTTCCTCTGCTTTCTCTTCTCTACTCAAGAGCTGCAGAAGGGTCCCAGAGCCACAATATGCCAGCCCTACCAACTCTAACTAGGTTCCTGCTTTTAAGAAAATCAGAGGATTTCAGGACCTAGGAAACATGCCCCTTAGTGCTGGGCATTAGTTCACACTGCCAGAAGAGAAAGAGATGGAGGACTGGCCACCAGGTTGAAAAAACAAAAGTGGTGGCAAAAATCTCTAGAGCTGAGCCTACACATGCCTAAATAGTGCATTAAAATAGAGATGACAAGGGCTGGGGATTTAGCTCAGTGGCACAACTCCTGCCTCGCAAGTGCAAGGTCCTGAGTTCGATCCCCAGTATTGGAAGAAAAAAAAAGTAGAGATGACGAGCCTGGGAGTGTTTGATCCCCAGCGCCAAAAGATAATTTTTAATTTAATTTAATAGAGATGAATTGAAAATGCCCAGGTTGTACCAAGAGCTGATCATGTGCCTGGCCCTGTGCTGGGAGCTGTCCATACTTAGATATAGCCCTATGAGTTGGGGATGTCATCTCCCGTTCAATATGGAGAAACACAGGCTAAGTAAGCTAGCCCCATGGCTAACAATTGGAAAGGCCAAAATTCAAAGGCGTAATGATGACTTGGGAGCCCAGTTCATCTCAGGATCTCTCTTCTGGGGCAGTGGGATCCAGTCCTGGCACAAAAGTTCCAGCAGGCAAAAGAAGAGAGTAGGCCAGACATGGTGGCACATGCCTGTAATCCCAACACTTTGGAGGCTGAGGCAGGAGGATCTCCATGAGTTCAAGGCCAGCCTAGGCTACATAGTGAGTTCAAGGCCAGCCTGAACTACTTAGCAAGACCCTGTCTCAAAAGGCCAAAAAAAAAAAAAAAAGAAGAAAGGAACCTCCCGGTGTCTAAAGGCAGACTCTGCAGTGAGCAGGGTATCCCCACATGTGACTGGATGTCTAAGAAGCAGTTATTTCCTTCTCTCCCACCAGAATGTGACTTTGAAGAGAACCATCTCTGTGGCTTTGTGAACCGCTGGAATCCCAATGTGAACTGGTTTGTGGGCGGAGGAACTGTTCAGAACTCCCACTCTGTCCTCCCACAGGATCACACTTTTAAGAGTGAACTGGGTGAGTTGGGGACGCATGGATTGCTTTTCTCAGGATGAATTCTTCTGCCACCTCCTCCTGACCCCTGGATTGACCTGAGCGTGGCTTCTGTCAACAGAGAAGGGAGGAGAAGGGTGGGTATTGAATGGGTACCAGGAGCCCTGCTGGAAGAGTAGGGAAGAATAAACATTGAGATCGAGACAAACTGCAGGCATGAGCTCCATAATTCAAGACAAGTCCACTTAGTGAAAGGATTTACTTTACCAGGACCTGTGCTGCCACTTTCACTTTTCCAGATTATGCTTTATTTCTTATCTATTTATTGTTTAATCGTTCTTATTTCTAAGAGCAAGCCTAGACTAATCACAGGTCACGTTTCAGTAACAGTAGATTCACAGGTGGGTCTAAGTCCTTAAGAAAGGCCCAATGAGAGCCAGGCCTGTACTGCAGATTACTTCTGAATGTGGTGTTCCGCTGCGCCCCCTGGTGGCCACGTTGGCTGGTTCTTTGCAAGGAAAACGGGAAGGTAAGGTTATCAGAGAACCGGGAGCAGCAGAAAGCCTCCACAGAAAAGAGACAAACAAGGCTTTACTTACACGTGACTTATCACTGCTGTTGTCTGGACTGTGGTAGATAGTGCAAAAGCCTAGGGCTCCCTACAGTTCCATAACATTCCAGTCTTCAAGCCCAAGCTCTTTTCCAAGTAACAGGAAGATTCTGCTGATGGGCTTCCCAGTAAGAATTTTGTTTTGCCGAGAACAGTGCCTTTTTTCTTTTGACCCTCTTCCTGTGGATACTGAAATGATCTACTCAGTCCCAGTAACTTGCTGATGATGACAGTGTGTCTTCATGACAGTTTATGCATCCTTTTTTCTCATTCACTGTAGGTCTTCATCATCTGACTGTTTTAACATATCGCCAGCTGTTTTTCCACAGTGTACTTCTGCAGCTTACCTTGGCTCTGAACATTCTCCATCTTGATCTTATTCTCTTCAATGCCAGTCTCTCTCCCCCTTTATACTCAGAGTCTCAGGCTAGGGGTCCAGGCAAATAGAGAAAGTAATGTGGCAGAGTGAAGACTACACAGACTGCTCAGCTTCAGTGAGTTTGTGTCCTGTGGTAATGTGAGCCTAGTTTGCTAGATCTTTTGATTTTTCAAAATAATCAGAAAGGAAAGCATTTTTAATGTAAAATTTCTCAGGATTTTAAAAGTTAGTGAATATTTTCTAAAAAAACAATACATAGACAAGAAGTCGATTGACTTTTCCTTTCAGCCTTGGTTCTATGCTCTTCCTTTGTGTTTCAACCTTCAGGCTTCTTAGAGCAGCATACCTGTGAGTAACCACATAGAAGGCTCGAATCTCATGGGGCTTGCCTGTGTAAGACAAACCCAACCTTGCGTCTAGAGTTTTTATTCATTCACCCCTGAACGAGGTATAATAGGAGAAATGACAATGAACATGACAAGTCTCCAGGCCACTTCCCAGTTTCAAAGGATATACATTCAAGAAAGGGAAAGAGCTTTCTACCACCAGTGGGCCTCAGACAGTCATATGTGTCAAGTGTTGTAAGAATTGTCCTCATCTACCTAGAAGAGAAGAGCTAGATGCTCAATCACGTACTGCACGGATGTCCTAGAAGTCAGGATAAAGGAGGTAAACTACATTTGAAGGGCAGGTATAATTTTGATAGGCAGAAAGAGAGCAAGAGAAAGAGCGAGATTGATGATGCATGGATGTCAACTACGGGAAGTAATTAGGAGAGAGACATGGCTGAGAAAGCAGTGTAGGGGCAAGTCCTTGACTGCTGGGAAAGAAAATTCAACTTTATTTATTTACAATGGGAGGCCCTGAGAAGCCTTTGAACAGGGGAGAGATGCTTTCATAGCAGCGTATTTAGGAGCATAAACCTGAAGGTGATTATTTCACCAGGCAGAAGACAGAGAGGTAGAACAAGATTACAAGAAGAGTGCTTAACAGACTCTTTCTTTAGACACAGCTGGGATCCTTCAATAAGGAACTGAGATAAGGAAAAAGCAGAGGATTTACTTCCCACTTTAAAAAACAAGGTTTAGAACCTTTGCCAGTAACAAAAGATTGGGGCTTCCCTGTATGCAGCCCATATTTTAATCCTACAGACACAGCCCGCCTCCATGTGGGCCATTGCAGGAACCACACTGGCAATGACTGCTGTGTGTAGCGTGCACAAGTCACACCAATTGCAGCACAGCAGTCCACAAAGCTACATGAGTATTTTAAGTCAGTTGGGTTGATTCAAAGCAGTATCTCTTGAGAACTTTGTCAAAAAAAAAATAAAGCAAGTAACTAAAGTATCTCTGGGAGTTTTAAAAAGAAAAGCAAAGTAACCTTTTCTCTGTATATTGAACTAAGCTACTTTTAAGATTGTTTTTCTGTCATATCTTAAAATCTAATGCAAGGAATACAAAGGACCTTGAAAAGCCAATATATTCAAGTTGCAATAATACTTGGTATCATTATCACAATTACCTTGTGGAACAAATTTAACCGTAGGGAAGTTTTAGAGAACTTTACCCCAATCACTTAAAAGTTAGTTCCAAATCCTCTGGCTGACCAAAGTCATGGCCCTGTGACTACTTATTCAGTGCATTGCTTTTCCTCCTCAGTGATACTAAGCTCCAGCTGGGGCAGGGAGAGAATGTGTATTCCTTGGGAGGGGCGGCATACCTGCAGGCTAGTGTCAGATTACCCCCTGGACTATATTATCAGAGTGTGATCCATACCCTTAGTCCTTCACCCGTGACTGCAGACCCTTCTGGCCATATTTGTGTCCATGAAGGGTAAAGAAAGCATACAGGCCAGGAGTCAGAATGCTTGTGCTCCAGGCCTGGCTATCAGAGCACTCTCTGATTGTGAGCAATCCCTTAACTTCTCAGTCTCCCTTGGCCTGTTTGCAAATGAGGGATTTGCAATGATTTCCAAGTTGGAGCATTGTGCTCTTCTCTCTTTGCCTAATGCTATACATCAAAATCTCCAAATTCACCACTCATTGAGATCTATTTCAAAAATGTATTGGGTCTCTCCTGAATACTTATAAGCCCATTGCATTTGGCATTAGAAAAAAGAAGTGGGAGAAGTGAAAGAAAGAAGTGAGGAAAAGAGGACCTGACTTCTCTAAAGTCTTGATTAGAAGGGGCTGAGACAGGCATATGGGCTGTCATTTTTGCCACTGGACTCTCTCTGTCCTCCTCTCCTGCTCCCTCCTCTCTTGATGCCCCTTCTCCCCTTTTCCACCCTTTTTCTTCTTCCTTGGATACCCTAAAACACCTCCCAAAGGCAGCCAGCTTTGCTGACTAGCATTGTTCAGTCTCTCTCTCTTTTTTTTTTTTTTTTGGTACTGGGGATCAAACTCGGGTCCTTGCACTTGCACAGCAGACAACAAAACCACTGAGCTAAATCCCTGGCCCAAGTCTCTTATTTTTTTTTTTTGGTACCAGGAATTGAACTTGGCACCTTGCGCTTGCTCAGCAGGTGTCGGAACCACTAAGCTAAATCCCTGGCGCATTGTTCAGTCTCTTGATGTCAGTACTGAGGACTGAAGGAGAAGCTGGCTCTAGGACTAAAGGGAGCACTTCTAAGGAGGGCTTCTGCTTCCCTTCCAGCAACCCCCAGGATGGTTAGTCTAGTTAGGGCCTAACCACCAGATGGAGGCTTCCTCACCAATCACTCATTCATTCATTTCTTCAGCAAACACAAGAAGCTTCTTATAGTTGTCAGGCAGTCTTGCATATTTTGATGGTGCACAAATAGCAACTTCGAAGAGATCATAGGAACTAACTTTCCAAAATACTTTTCCCTGAAATATCAGTTCTTGGGTATATCACTCTTTATATGAAGGAAGAAGAGTGCTACATGGTTGAATGAACTGGAGAAACTCTGAGTTAAAACTAAACAGATCTCTTTCAGGACTTCTTACTGTTTTGAATGTAGTTCCACGTTAATGTGTTCTACAGCATTTCTTAAATTATCTAAATGACAAAATGCTAAATAGACACACACAGTGATGCATGACTAATAGAGACATAAAATAAATTGTACAGACCCACATAAAAAAATGAAAGATTCCCTCAGTTTGGGGTTCATGGAAGACTTTCTGGAGGAAGTAATGGCAAAACTGGAATTCTGCTAGACGGATAAGGAAAAGATAAATGTGGCATAGGCAGAAGAGTAGAGGTGCACAAGCAGATAGGTAATTTCATGTTTAGAAAGTGTTGAGAATGCTAGAATGTAGAATGATGGTGGAGTAGCCTCAGATCCTGGGTTATTTTCCTACTTATGATAGTGAGAAGCTTGGATGCTTATGTTCCTCTTGATTCTTCCTTCTTCTCTGCTATTAACTCCAATTTCTCTTCAGTTTTTGGACTCTAGTTTTTCCCATTTATTGGCCAACACCCTTCTCATCTCCATGTAGCACGCACGCGCGCGCGCGCACACACACACACACACACTCGTACATGCATACATTCACATTCCTAACTCCTGAACTTCCATGTAAGTTTTTTCCTGAATAGGATAGGACTAAAAAGTGAGTTCTAAAGATTCTAAAATATTTTATTTGAAGAACTCTGCCTATATAACTCAAAGGTTTGCCCAGGATCACTCTTTAAAAAAAGAAAAATCCCAGTGCTCTAAAAAGGATAGAGGTTGCATTTCTTATTTCATTTGCCTTCGACTGGGTGTATTGAGTTTCCCTGAGCTCTATCAATTTGGGTGGCAAAGTAAAGATGAAATGGTTCAGATGTCTGCCTGCAACAGCAGATTTTGCTCTATACGCATTCATCTTGTGTTCATTCACATAGGGGATTGGCTTATGCCTTTGCTTTCAGGTGAAAACTGGAGAAGCACACGGCGGGGTGAGGGGAATTGGGTGCCTGCTGAGGAACATCAGGTGTGTGGCCAGGGCTGATGGAAGTCTCAGGAGGGCACTAGTCTTGTGCTATGGAAAAAGGAACAGTGAATATATATCTGAAGACTACAATAGAGAAGGAAAGTTTTCTTTCATTTCCTTGTATGTTTTTAACAGTTTTCCCCGAACAAGGAATCAAGATTTTTAAATGAGTACTATGTCTTCAAATTCTTGTCAAATGGTAGAAACAGATGAGAAAACGAAGTATGACAGAAACAGGTAACACAGAATTGTGGTGGGACTTCTTTGGAATACTGGAGGGAATGTGATTTCATTCTGATTTTCTCGGACTCAATTTTGCTTCATGGCATGTGGGTTTATTTCACTGTTAATATTTTATGAAGTAAAATGAAATCTTTCAGGAGGCAACCTACTGACAGCTGCATTCATTATTGTTTTCTACCCGCCTTAGCAAAAGAAGATAATTGCTGTGAAAATAATGAAGGAAACTCATTTCTTTGCTGAGATTTTTCAGATCAAGCCTGCTTAGGGTGCCACTCTGGAAGACACTGGGCAAGATTTCAAAACCTAAAATAACCTAAGAATTCTCTTATTCCATCACAGACCATGTGATGGGTGCATCATCTCTCCAGCACTCGTGACGCTCTTTTCTCATGTTGGTTTGGATTGAGTTCGAGTGCTGTCCTGGAGCACCTATTCATTCGCTCTCTGCACTGATCCATTTAGGTCATACCCCAGCTCTTGGCAGGGAGGCAGCTTTATTAATTTCCTTATCATTGCCTGTATGCAAGCTCTGCTGTATCACCTTCCTCCATCCCTAGATGGCTTGCCATGGCTTCCTGGCCATTTTTACGTATTAACAGACAGCTCAGTTTTAAGGATTAAGTTCAGTCGTATCACAACCCCACTGTCTCATCCAATTCTGATCTTCTCACCCCTAAACCACAGCAGCAGTAGCAGCAGGAACAAAGGTTTCTTCCTTTTCTTTTTGTCTCTTCCTTTTCTTTTTGTCTCTTCCCTTCCTTTTCTCCCATTCACTATGCTACTTCTGGCTTCATCAGGATTGGAGAGATGTAGTGGGGCATGGGACAGAAAGGAAAGGACTCAGGACAAAAAATGTTATTTGCTGGTGCTGTTTAATATTAAATTTATGTCATTCACACTGTAGGTGGTCAAAATCTGGCCTCTTCTCGTGTGAGTTACAGGAATCTCACTTTTCACTTCCCAGACAGGGATGATGTACTCTCTGGCTGGTCATCCATGAATCCCCTTGGCTCCTGTGAATAAAGGGTCACCCTATCAGCCCCTTTCTATGGAGACTACCATGCTGAGAAGAGTCTCTGCAAGGGACTATAGCACAGCTACCTTCTTAGTTGCCCATTTAGGCTAAGGGAAAACTCAACATCTTTGCCTCATCAAACTCTGGAAGTGCCGCTTACTGGAAACAAAACTCCTTCCTCTCTACTCTGCCCCTATAGGACCCTATAGCCCGCTTCCTGCCTTAAACTGTATGCAGTCAAGTGTCAGACACTTGTCTCTGTGTTCTGTAGACTCAGGTTTCCCTGCTCAAGATCTCTCAAGAATTCTAATCACCTTTCTCTCAAGGCCCAAGGCAATTGCAGAACCCAGGAATTTCTCTGCACTTACAGGGAGGGACAAGGTTACATGGGAGTTTCCCTCCTCCACCCTTCACAAGTGATCCTCCTAGGCCTCTTTCCCAAGGAAAGAACAAGGAAACAAGCCCCTTGTCTTCCCTTGAAAGGTCAAAAGGAAAACACAGCAAGTCAACTCTCTAAAAAGAGTAGGAGGAGGAGGAAAAAGAACGAGAGGGGAAGAAGTGGGAGAAGAAGAAGAAGAGGAAGAAGGGGGGAGGGAGGCAGGGAGGGAGCGAAGAGAAAGAAAAAGAAACAGAGAGAGAGAGAGAGAGAGAGAGAGAGAGAGAGAGAGAGAGAGTAGAGCCCTGTCTCCAAACTCTCTGATCCATCTCCAGTCTTCTTACATATGCAGACTGGAGGGCAGAGATGGTACAAAATTGGTAGGTTGGGCCAGACGTGGTAGTATACACCTGTAATCCTAAATTCAAGAAGTCCAGGCAGGAGGATTGCCATGAGTTCAAGGCTAGCCTGGGCTATAGAGTGAGTTCAAGGCCAGCCTGAAGTACTTAGCGAGACCCTGTTTTAAAAAAAAAAAAATGTATGTTGGTAGAGTCACCTTAGGTGCCCAGTTCTGCCACCGAGCATATTGATGGCCTAGCACCCCTCTTTAGAAAATGGAGGTTCTTGTCATCTTTGTTCTTGGTCTTGAGCCCTTACCAGAGACTAAGATAATCCTATTTAGCATTCATTTACATTTCTGTCATCCTATAAAAAGACTGAAATTTGACTCTATGAGAATGAAAGCCACCCAAACCCTTCCAACTAAGAGTTTAGGAACATGACTGTCAGATTGTGGAGTAGTAAAGGGGGCATGTTCCATTGCTATCTTTGTGTGCCATCTGCACACCATGGTACCAGACCAGTGGGTACTTCCATCTGGCAAGTTTCCTCAGACCATGTTGCCTCTTATCCCAAAGAAGCAGCCTGTCCAGACAGCTCGCAAGAGTGAATCCGACAACACAGCTGGAGTACAGATGAGACCAAGGGGCCAAATCACAGCTGAGTCAGGGGACGCCTTTGGCATTACAGCCAGACCATGGGCAGTCTTTGAGGAATGCTGATTACTTGGGCTGCTGAAACATAAATGTTTAAGGCCTGCCCTCAGAGTTCTAGGCCTAAACCAGGGGGAAATGGCTGACTGCCAGGAGCCACTGATTTCCCTGGCAATCCAGCTAACACTGAGGCTTGCTGAAGGAAGGAGGGGATGTCCTTGTCCTGTTTTAGCTGGCACTCAGGCATCATCCCAGGAGGGCCTGCCCTTCCGCTGGCATTATCAAAAATTGTCATCTTTCAGCTGAATTTGAATTTTTTTCTAGAAACCTCAGGCTCTTTGTGGATAATCAGAAGTAGGGAACAATAGACTCTCCCAGTCTCAGTATGGCAAAGCAGCACAGACTTCAGAAGAATGACAGTGAATATCTCAGTTCTTATATGGGGAACACATTGCTCCTCTATATAAAGTCCTTAGTTTTTAATTAAAGTTTTAATACATTCAAATCTCTGGAGCCTGGGGGTTCCCAATAATTTGTTGATTATTAGGATTCTACCTACCCAAGGTCCATCTGTATTCATATCATATCGAAACCAATCCTACTCCAATCTTGATCTGACAAAAACAAAACAAAACAAAAAACCCCACCTCTTCCAGAAGTTCAGGAGCTCAAGGACCCTGGGCCAGATAGAAGGGTTGGCCTCACTGAACTGCACAGGAAAATTCCCATAATAACCAGCACTGAACTTAATTTCTCAAGGACTCCAGGCTACCTTTTTTATTGTCATTGGAAGGGAACATGAATGATACCTGCACCCACCCAACCCCTGGTGGCTCCTCCTCAGAGCAGACTGTACTGGTGACACTCTCCCAGAGCTGTTGTCCTGCCTCCAGCCTTGCCTCCCGGGAGCAATACCTGAGAGGTGGTTTCTGAGCCATTTCCACTCCTTCAGCTGAGATGAAAAACTTGTAAGAGCTGTGTTTGGTTTCCCAGTGAGATAATTGTTGTTATTCAGATCACCAGTAATTAGAACCCAACTGTGGCAATAAATGAAGGATAAAGAAGAAAAGAAAGGCAGCACAGTGTGGTCTAGTCTAGTGGTTCCATGAGACTTGGTGTCTGCAGTCTTGGTCCAATTCCCTGTGGCCTTTCTGACTCACTTTGGGGAGGTCACATTGTGTTTGCCTGATGCTTTTTGGATCAGACATGTGCTTGTGGTTCACTTGGCCTAATGTCACGAGCACGGGTTGTTAATGCAGCAAATGCAGGGATTAAAATATTGTCCACACAGCAGGTGAGTAATTATCCCTTAAAAAAGACAATCAGATGTCTGTCCTCTGCAGGCTGGATGAATTTATAATGAGGCTAGGGGTGAGAAATTTCTCTAGCTTGGCTCAGTTGTAGCAAACTCCTGAAGTGGAGTGAATAGATTCAAGTGGATTTGTTAAATTTTTCGGATGCATTGAGAGTCTTCTAGAATCTTTGGAGGTAGATACTCCTCACCCTGGGCAAAATGGTTTCTCTCTTCAGGACTGAGTCACTTTGGGCCCCCATGAAGCAGACACTAAGCTGGGGTTAGATGGGGAAGAAACGTTAGAGGAGATGATGGTGAAGGACTATGGGAAAAGAAGTCAGAGTAGGGCCAAGGCCAGCATACTCATTAGGGACAGAGGGCACAGTGCTTAATAGCCATGACATTTTAGGGGTCCATAAAAATGTCTGCATCTTAGTATTTTAAAATCAGAAGGAAAATATGAGTACAGAAATAACCAGTACAGTAACATACCAGGCCTAAAATTACATTCATCTTTCTGCCAATGCAGTCATAGACTACATTTTTAGTATTGCTAAGGGAGAAGGGGCCCATAGCATAAAACATCCCTTGGGCCCACAAGTCACAGTGTGGCCCTGGGCAGGAAGAGCCTCAGTACAGGATACACATCCTAAGGAAGAGGAGAGGCCGGGCTGAGGGGAATTGTTGAGCAGCCCTCAGTGGTGTAGCCTTGGTAAAAACACTGTTGTTGACACAAAGGTTCCAGAGCTGGAGACTGACAGGCAGTTATGGTCCCTGCAGCAAGTTCTCCTGACAGAGACCTCAGTGGCGCACCTCCACAGCTGCGTGCTGACATACTGAGTAAGCAAAGTATCAAAGTATCCTCACTCACTCTCCTCCTCTCAGTTCCCCAGATGCATATCTGCACAGGGATTCTGTTTCATTGGTAAGACGTATTGTACAAGGCAATAAATAATTCCTCTCTGCTTTTTTTTTTTTTTTTTTTTGGTGTGGTACTGCACTGAGCTATCCCCACACATCCCAGCCCATTTTTTAAAAATACATATTTTAGGGTGGGGGATTTAGCTCAGTGGTTCTGCTGCCTGCCTCGAAAGCGCAAGGTCCTGAGTTTGATCTCCGGTACCAAAACATAAAAATAAAAATACCGATTTTATTTAGGGACAAGTTCTTGCTAAATTGCCCAGGATAGGTTCAAATTTGGGATTCTCCTGCCTCAGTATCCCAGAATGCTGGGATTACAGGTGTGTGCTGCCACACCCAACTTTTATCTCTGCCTTTGATACTACCATGAGTTCTTTTATTTATAATAGAGAGAGATTTTTAAAATTTTAATACATGTAGATATTAATAAGAAAATATTAAAAAGCACTCTTCTTACTTCTATGAAAAAAATAAGAGTTCCATAACGAAATAATTATAAAATAACAATAGTGTGCACACACTGTGCGGCACAATCTTAAAAGAATGGCCAAAATGAGTTCTTAGTGAATAGAGTTCTGTTACAGAGCTGAACTTGTCACATGCATTCTCTATTTCTAGAAGGCTCTGTGAAGGCTGACTGGCCCCAGGACTGATTTAGAGGCCATTTGAGCTTAGGATAAGGAAGAGTAGTAGCCTTCCTTCCATATCAGAGATTCTCTGGTTTGGTCGAGTCTGCCGTCCTGATTCTCCCTTTGAAAGTCCTTCACAGAAGAGACCCAACTGGACTCTATTAGCCATGTCCATTCTGCATATATGTTTTTTAATACACACCAAGTTTAAAAAATTCTGGTAGGGGGTGTTCCTTTTAGGATGACTTGTGCTGCTCAACATTTATATATTGAAGTCCTAAGCCCCAGTACATCGGGATGTGACCTTATTTGGAAATTTCGTACATAATGAAAATGAGGTCATGTTGGAGTAGAGGGGCCCCCAATCCAATATAACCAGTGTTCTTAAGGAAAGGGGAGCTTGGGACACAGAGGAAGACACATGCACAGGGAGAATGCTATATAAAGATAAAGACTAAGAGCTGCAAGCCAAGGAATGTCAAAGACAGCCAGCAACCCTCTGGAAGCCAGGAGAGAGGCCTGGGGCAGATCTTCCCCTCACAGCCTCCTGTTGACATCCTGATCTCAGACTCTCAGACTTGTAGCCTCCAGAACTGTGAGAAAATAACCTTTTGTTGTTTAAGCTGCCCAGTATGTGCTATTTTGTTATGTTGGCCCCAGAAACTAATATAAGGAGCATCAATGCAAAATGGATAGGTTTGCCACATAAACCCGTATTTTGGGCTTTGGTGGGAAAAGCCTGCAGCTTGGGCTGGATGGAGGGACATCAGCTGGAGTGCAAGCTGTGTGCCCAGGGAGGCTGCAGAACAGGGGCTCCCTCCACAGCTAACTAAGGCTGTGGGAGGACAGGGGCCCAGCATTACTAGATTTCCCAGCTTTTCCTGGGAAGCTTGATTTTTGTTTCTTGTTGCTGGAGAAATATGATTTCAAATGCTGGCAGCTAATTTACCAGCCTTTCTTTTCTCCCTGACCCAGTCTACTTCATACACACATTTCATCTGGCTGGCTCCCCTGAGCGTCTGAGTTTGTGATCTGTGTTTATTCACAGTTGCATGGCTTACAAGCAGATAGGAAAAATTACATTTAAACAAGGGAGATTATTCAGGGGTTTGAATAATTTGCCACCAAGAAAAAGTGAGCTTTGATCTGTCCATCTTTCCTTTGCCATTTTAGGGTGATAACCTTTGTGAGACTCTGTGCTTTGAAAAACCATATGTTGAGGGCCTTACACAAACCAACAATGTACTAAAATAAGAATTGCATATGCTGTATTGCTCCTAGTATTCTTACTACTCATTTGGTGGGGGAAAAGAAATTCTTATTAACCAGGCATTATATAATAAAATTGAAGATATTAAGTAGTAATTTTTCTGACCTTGTAAATAGAAATAAAATTCCATCCAAGATACACTGCAGAACACCCCTCTGTGATTGTTGAAATAAATTCATACAGAATTGCTCATAGTAATAGCTACCCTATATATAAAACAGACTATATGGCGAGTATGGTTCTAGATTCATAAGTGGCATTACTTTATTTCATTGTAATTATGTTAGGCAATTAAAAGAAGCCAGACACTCTTTACAGACAGTCTCATTTAACAGTTATGTCAACCCTATTAGGGACATGGTCAGCCCTCTGTATCCGGGGCTCCACATCTGTCAGTTCAACCAACAGATAAAAAACATTCAGAAAAAAATTGCATCAGTACAGAATATATACAGACTTTTTCTTGATAACTTTCCCTAATAAATGGAGAATAACTGTTTACATGGAATTTACATCACATTAGGTGTTATAAAATATCTAAAAATGATTTAAGATACATGGAAGGATTGTGTAAGCTATCTGCAAATACTACCTCCATTTTATATAAAGAATTTGAGCATCCACAGAGTACAGTCTCCTCAGAGAGTCCTGGAACCAGTCCTGTATGGACACCAGATCAGGAAATTGATGGCCAGACAAATTCAGAAACTGGCTCAAGGTCACAACATTAGTGGGAAGGGAGCAGGACCCAAGGTCAGCTCGATGACCTTTCCTATCAAAGCAGCCTCCATTTGGCCACACGGCTTCTCTGCTCCTGTCCTCTATAGCCTCTGCGTCCACCAGCAGTAGTGTCATAAGTTCAGACTTCCAAATCCCAGTCTTATCTGCAGTGTTGATCAGCCAACCCAGCCCACTAGTGATGCGCAAATTGCCATCTAGTTTGAATTCACAGTCTTAGTTCCACTCAAAAAACACACAGTGACATTTTGTATAAATTGTCAGAGTGTCCAGAGGGTCCATGCATGCCCTTTTCATAATAGATGGCATGTTCACTGTGCTCTTAAAGTCTTCCAATTCAAAGAAGTCTTGGGAAAGGGTGGCTTCTGGGGCACTGTTCTGTTTCTTTGCAGCCGTGCGTTCATCCTGTGAAAATACAAGCACTTTGCAGATGACACATCTCCATTTCTATATGTAAACTTTACTACCATCAGAAATAAGAGAAATAAAAACAATGGTCCTCACTACCTCATCTAGCTTTAACAATGGACTGTGAAGCCTGTGTGCTGTCTCCCAGCAGCAGCATTTATCCACACATGCCGGACTGCTTTCCTCTGTAACCCACCCACTTCGCCTCCACCACTCCTACTGAATTATGTTGAAATGAGTCCCAGAACTGTGCTCTTTCATCTGCAGCCACCCAGCCTGACTTAGCCTGTGTTCTCCCTCTGATTTCCAGGGCACTACATGTATGTGGACTCGGTTTATGTCAAGCACTTCCAGGAGGTGGCGCAGCTCATCTCCCCGATGACCACGGTCCCCATGTCTGGCTGCCTGTTCTTCTATTACCAGCTCCAGCAGGGCAATGACAACGTCTTCTCCCTCTACACTCGGGATGGGACGGGCCTGTATGAGGAGATATGGAAAGTGGACAATCCGGGAAACGCAGCCTGGAACCTTGTGGAGGTGGAGTTCAGTGCTCCTTACCCCATGGAGGTAGGTGTGCCAGGGAGCCAGGTGTGCCCTGGCGTGGACACGTGGCAGCAGTGCCACCTCATATAGGCATGGAGGTCACACACTCTCCAGCCTTTCATTCCTAATGCACCTTGATGGTTGTTTTTTTGTTAAGTGGGCACACATTGAATTTATTTTTAAAGTTTCATTTAATTTTTAATTGACAAAATTAATTGTACACATTTTTTGCATAGTGTGATGTTTTGACACATGTATACAATGGGAAACAATCAAATCTGAGTAATTAGCACATCCATCAACTCATTTATCATATCCTTGTAGTAAGAACACTCAAAATCCTCTCTTCTAATAATTTGTAATATGCAATATATTATTACTAGCTATACTCAGCCTATTGTGCATTAGACATCAAAATTTATCCCTCCCATCTAACCATAACTTTGTACCCAATGACCATTATCTCCTTTTTCCCCTTGAGTTCCTGTTTGTAACTCTATTTTAATCTTTCTTTTCCTTTCTCCACCTTTCTCCTCTCTTGTATGTGCCCTTCTATCTTCTTTTTTTATTACTTTCATGGTCTAGTGAGCACATTTTTATAAGGATAAATATGGGAAAAGTCAGTCAACTAACTAGATCTCCTGGAAAATGCTCTCTCTGGTCCTTGTACTGTGCCCATCGAGAGTTCAAAAGATGAGGCCAGGCTCCCCGGTGCAACTCATTCCTGGACTTCCATTCTTGACAACAGCTTTGAGGTCTTTTTTTAATTGAGGGATTTGTCTTGCCAGAAAAAAAGTGATTTCTTTCTTTGCAGCATAATGTCTCAAAAATCAGAAATGAACTTATTATTAAAGCCCTAATTTGAAACCAGCTTTGGTGCTTTTATTTTAAAGGTATTTTTACAGTTATATAAGTGGTAAATGTCCAGTGCAGGGAATTAGAAAATTTGGAGAAGCAAAGTAAGTTGAAACACCCTAAGCCCATCTACAAAGATGAAAACTACAAGCATCTTGGTATTTATCCTGACAGACCTTTTTCCAAGCATGCATATTAACACATATCTACATCTATGTGTGTATTTGAGAACTTCAGATCACTTTTATTACTATCTAACAAAGTAGATAAAATTATTCCCATATTTGCAGATGAAAAAGGAGAAAACAGTGTCCAAGAAATTTAACATCTTTTTTCTAGGTCACACAGCTAGGAAACTTGAGACTGAGATCTGACCTACAGCTCAAAGAGGGGGCCCTGTCCAAGGAGCCCGAGGACCTCGAGGACCTGGGTGTAGCCTTGTGGTTGCTATATATGTGCGATTGCTGAAAGGGCTTGGAGCTATAAATAGGGTCTTAGTTACAAGTTACTGATACCCCTCACTCTTTAATTTGTGCTTTTCGCAATATCTCCCCCAGTTCCCTTTAAAGTGTAGAAGTGCTTATTCCTCTGGCTGCTTTTCAGTGGTGCCATCTGCTAGCCTGCTGTAGAGCTGCAGAGGATGCTGGGGCGGGTCCTGGTTTCTGACGTGTCCCATCCATTGATGGCGTGCCTGCCTCTTCCCCACCTCCTTCCTCCCTCTTACACCCCACCCTCGAAAGGTCCCAGAGAGAGCACAGTGCCATTTGCAGAATGTGTGCTATTTCCTATCCCCAAGTCTGACCAAGCCTCAATTTGCTCTTGCATTCCAATGGAAATTTTTCTGTGAGTTTGGGTTACAAGGAAAAAAAAGAAATGCATGTACTGCTTCAGAATATGTTCCTTCTATTAATAATGAAACAAGTCCCCGACACACCCACACACACATACAAATAAATTGTCTTTACCAACTCCTCTCATGCAACCATATAAAATACTTACACTTTGTATGAGTGAAATGTCGCTGAGGGTAAGGCTGGATGATCACAGTTTTAAACCCAGACTGGGCAATTTAGGAACTTAGTGACACTGTCTGGATTTTTTTTTAAAGTTCTGAAAGGTTGTAGCTCAGTGCAAAGGTCTTTGGTTTAAACCCCAGTATGACAAACACCACAATAGTAATAAATCAATCCATTGCATTTGAAAAGTTACAATGCTAGACACTATTAAACCCCAACAGGCATCTCTGGGTCCATATGTATGTGATTTTACTCCAGTGGTCTGAACCTATTTGCTGGTATTATTTGCTCTTGTAATTGCCAAAAATGGGAACTTGTCCTGTGAAAATCAGTAAACTTATTTTCACCATGTTCTCAAAGGAATTTTAAAAAGGAAAACAAATGCTGGAGACTATCTTTCTGAACGAGAGAGAATGGCGTGTGGGCTGTGTATAGCATGTTCTCATCAGAACTGTCATTCTTAATCTACCTGCTCAGTAGGAACTAGGTTCTGTCATTCACTTCCTTTACCAGCCAGAGTCTTGAGAGCTCAGTGTCATGGATTTATGTCAAGTTTGTGAATGTAATTGGCTGCTTCTCATATGTCCGTGTCTGTTCCTTCATTTGTAACCCTTGCTGTTTGTGAGAGACAAACCTCTGGGCTCCCCTTGCATTTTGGAGAGCCTGGGTCCAGGAGAAACATTGTGATTAAGCTGAAAGGGACCCTAAGAACCATCTAATCCCATCTTTTTTTCAAAAATGAAGCTGAGGCTTGGAAAAGAGACAAGGCCTACTCAAGCTAATTAGTGGTGCAATTGGCACAAACTTGAACAAGAGTTCAAGAGAGAGCCTGAAGGAAAAGATGTAAAATTAGTTCAGAGCTTATTCTGTACCTGACTCTGTGCTGGAGTCTTTATATACATTATCTCATTTTATTTCCCCAACAACCCCGCAAAGTAGGTGCTATTATAATAAATAAAAACAGCAAGACTTCAAGAGATTTAGCAGTGGATCAGAGGTTGCCTAGCTAGGAGGTGATGAAAATGGAATTTGGGCTCTGGTCGCTCTGTCTCTGAGACACTGTTGTCTTCAGAAGAGGTTGCAAACTAAGCCTATGGGTCAAATCTAGTGGATGGTTATTTGTCTGGTTCCTGTAATGGTTTGTTTTTTGTTTGTGTTTTGCTTGTTTTAATTTTTGAACTACCTGCCAGGATTGAAAAATCCAAATATATCAAGTAAAATCAAGAGATTTGGATCCTCTGGATAACTTGCTAGATGCAAACATGTTAGGCCTTCTGTTTGTTTGCTGGAGCTATCATAACAAAGTAGCACAGAGTGGGTGACTTTAAAAAATAGAAATTTACTGTCTCACATTTTGGGAGGCCCAAAGTCCATGATCAAGTGAAGGATTTGTTCCTTCAACAGCTGTGAGGGAGAATTTGTTCCAGGACAGTCTGTCACTTCTAGCAGTTTGCTGACAGTATCTGGTCCTGATAGGATTAGAGATTTCTACCTTTGTCTTCATGTGTGCCTCTTTGTGTATCTATCTCTCCACCTAAAGTTTTCCCTTTTTTATAAGAGTGCCAATCATTTGGATTAGAAACCCACCCTTTTGCCTATAACCTCACCTTAACCAATTACATTAGCAGTCACTTTATTCCCAAATAAAGTAACGTACCAAGGTACTGAGGGTTGGGATTTCAATATGAATTTGAGGGGACACAATTCAGCCCATAGCCCGCCTGACTTCCCAACATCAGCAACTGATGGAGCTGAGTAGTTGCTGCCCTCTTTGGATAGACTTGCCTTCTCCATTTCTCAAAAGTGCATATAGCAGCCCTTCTTCATGCATTTATACTACCTGCCTGGCCCTTACAAGCGCTTAAGTTTCATACCCTGCTCCACGCTGTGTTCTCATGCTCTCATCCCACACAACGTGGACTCCACACCTGGGTGGTTTTCTCTACATGGGTGAAGGCTATGCTCACCACACCTGATCCCCCGTGGTCACAGGCAGAAAGACAACTGAATTTAGACTTAGTCAGTGGCAAGTGAGACAGCAAAACGAAAGGGGTTGAACTCATTAACCCATGTTCTCTCTATCTGTTGGAACGTGCCTGGACATGCCAAGATCAAGGCACTCATCTCTAACCACTGCATCTGTGCCTCCAGTAGAGCTCCACATGGGAAGAAAGGATAGAGACTCAGATGGCTTAGCTCCCTGTGGACGTGGACGGCAGGGGGAGAAAATGGCCTGTTTTCTCCACTCAGCCTGGTTTTCCTTGAATCTAACTTCATAATGCTAATGAATTCTAGAGTTGTATCAAAACAATATGGGCACTGCAGCTGATCCTCAAGGAAGAGGGAAATATCTACCAGTAAATGCAAATTTAGGAAGTCTGAGTCCATGGGGGCTGTGGTAACAAAATGGCACAGACTGCATAGCTTATAAACAGCAGAAATTTACTTCTTATAGGTCTGGACCATGGGAAGTCCAAGACAAGGGTGCTGGTAGATGTAGTGTCTGATTGATGCCTTCTCACTGTGTCTTTATATGATGAAAAGGGCAAACAGGCTCCCCTGTTAGAGACACTAGTCCTATGTATGAAGGGTCTGCCATCAGGACCTCATCATCTCCCCAAAGTCCACTTCCTAATACCATTACACTGGGAATGAGACCTCAACATATAACTTGTCAGGGGACAAGGCATTCAGATTATAGTAGTTTCATTCTCCTACAAAAGGTTATGAGTTGGGTAGAGTGCTTCCCAAACACTTATATTTGGGAACATAATTACATGTCCTTGTGACTTGGACTCAACTGGTTTGATTGGCATGTCACTGTAAAATATGGTTAACAACACTTAAGCCTAACAGAAATATGTAAACATGGGGCAACGTGTCACTTTCCTCCTAGGTTATTTTTGAAGTTGCTTTCAATGGTCCCAAAGGAGGATATGTTGCCCTGGATGATATTTCTTTCTCTCCTGTTCACTGCCAAAATCAGACAGGTAAGCATTCTCTTTTTTTCTTCTTTCCATTTGGAATTTTTCTTTCTTAATAGATACCTGGTGTCAGGACTTGCTTTAAATTGTCTTTGATTTCCTCAGCTTTTCTCTTATCCTTAAAAAATTAATGACCTGAATTCTCGCTTTCTTGGACTATTACCCACTTTTGTCCCCCATAGAGTGAGTCTAATTGTTCTAAAACCATGGGTTACATTTTCCCTACCTTCTACTAAAGGAAATTTAAATAATATTAACTTACTGTAACTCATCTTTGTTTTTAAAGGGTATCTTGATGGGTGGCAGGATAGATGGGGAAAAATGCTTACAATCTACTGAAGATAATTATAATAACTCTTTCCAACTTTATCCAAGATTTATAAATGCCCCTATGTTTAAATATATTAGTATTTGTTAGACATCTCTACAATGGTTTTGCTTAGGTATTACATACACTTAATTTATTTACTTTTTTTTTCCAAAGTGATCCCTCAAATAATTTTATTCTGACATTTTTACTTTCTGGGAAAATAGATAAACAAATTGACTCTAAGTGAATTAGGAAATAAATGGTTTAGAGTAAGAAGGATGACAATATAATAATAATAATGATGATAACACATTACATTACATTACATTACATGTAAATGTAATTGACCTTACCAGTTAGTGAATTTGTTTCCTTGAGGGGTCCAGGGAGACACTGTGGTCATCACATATTAGTGAGCCCTCATCGTGGCCTTTGGAGCACAGGAAATACATTTTTTGAACTTGACCTTTGTGGTCTGACTTTCACTTATGGTAGAGTCAAACTCTAATTTCATAAGGTTTCAGATATATGTATTCTATTAGGAAGATTCTAAGAAAGATAATATTTGTACTGGAGCTAAACTATTACCCCAGAATCGGAAAGAAACTTAATTTGCTGAAACTAAATATTATTTTTTACTAATTGTATTTTTAAAAAGAGTAGTGAAACAGAATCAACTAGACCTACATATTTTTATCTTTTTGGTTTTTTTCCTGGTGCTGGAGGTCAAACCTAGAACCTTACACATACTAGGCAAGTTCTCTACCATTTAACTACATACCAAGCCCTGGATTTACATATTTTAAGTGATTTAAATCAAAGAACAATCAAAGATTAAGAGTCTCTAAATTTGACATAACAGAAACAAAAGTCTTCTACTCTAAAATGTGATCTTCCCCTAATTCCACCAATTAATATTTCAATTATATTAACAGTAATTCCACAACCTCTTTATCATTATTTTTAGAAAGTTCCTCTTTTCTATTACCCATTATTTTTAGAAAGCTCTTCTTTTCTGTTACCAGGCACATACACTGAGCTCTGTGAGCCAGATGCTGGGTCTCTGGAAGCATAGTCCTTTACTTTCATACTTTATCTTGTATTTCACAAATAGTTTATGTCTGTATGTCTCATAATAGGTGCCAATATTTTTCTTTATCTTGGTTAGTTCCTGACTTGTTGTATCTGCTTTCCCAGCCAGATCTAAAGTTTTTTTTCCCCATCTCCATATTAGGCAGAGATAGGAATTAGTTCAACATATGAACCATATGTTGTTACCATCTCATTAGGCTTACAGTTAATCCTGTGACTCCAATGGATCTCAGTTTCCCACACCTGAGATCCATTAGAGTCACAGGTTTAAAAACCAGTGTCCCATGGCTTCATCCAAGTAACCCCCTAGTTACTCATAGTCTGGTTTCTCTTCAGATCGCATAAATCTTTCACCTTTTACCAAGCAACCCCCTAATATGCTTTCACAGGACAGTGAAACAACCCCACTTTAAGTTATAGCTGTTCCTTTCCCAAGTCTTTTCCAACGACAAACTCCTCTCCATCGCCGTGTTTGGCCTGCAGTCTAGACTACAGGAGTAAGCTGTCCTTGTGGTCTGTAAATCCTTGCATATCTAATAGGCATTCCTGTCTACTTCTAGGAATCTTGCCATAATGCCCAACCCCAAACTGAAAGCCCCAACCTCCTCTCTGGGCTTGAGCCCACCCCACGCCCAGGCTGGGAGTATCCTGACATTCGTGGACACTCTTCTCAGAGGACAACTACATTGGCCATTCAACAACACGCTGGCAGACCTCTTGTTAGTTGTAAACTCTGCTCTAATTCAGCTGCCTGGGTTATACCTGAAGTTGCCAGTTTTCTTTATCTCAAATGCCCTCAGGGGTCTTCACAGCCCAGACAGTAGCCCAGAGATCCCCTTGTGTCATAACCCTTCCCCAAGCTAGCTTTGAACTGTGTCCACTGACATAAAACTACCCAGCAAGTTTAGCAGCCTTCAGAGCACCGTGCCCCCAGTGTCTGTCTTTTCTAGCACTGCAGGGACTGATGAGCCTTTTAGATCTGTAGGGCTGATGCTGAGTTTGTCTCCATGAACTCCATGGAGCAGAGGAAATGATGAGAAACACTCCTTATTATTCTTCTGAAACTGCAACACACTCCAGCTAATTAGATTATCTTCAAAGCCTCTCATTTCCAAGAAGTCCAAGTGTCAGAAAGTAAGTAATTAACTAAAACTTACATGGTGATGCTTTTAGGTAATTTGCTTTAAGTGGCTTTATTTCTTCTTCTTTTTTTTCCCCCTCACTTTTTTTCTCCCATGATTATCAACTGAGGCTCAAGGGCTTCCACCTACCTCTGATTCCTTCCTATTCCTTTGAATGTGTTATTAACACTCCCTAGCAGCTCCATCTGTGATCACCACTTGACCTGCACTTCTGAAACAAGCTTGAACCAAAGGCTTTGTCTCCACGCTGATCCCTGGACAACTCCCTCTGTGGGGTCACCACCAGGGCCCCTGGCCCCATCCTCAGCAGTCAGATACTGTCCCAGGGTAAAAATGGTATTCTAGGTGGAACAGATTTAGTCTTTGAGTCACACTTTTGAGATTTCCTTTTTATCAGACCACAGACAAATTCACCTCTAAGAGTATGTATTCAGCAAAAGAATATAATCACATCATCAGGAAAATTTTTTTCTATATGATCCAGTGCATCACCATGGAGAAAAGTGATCCTTTCTTACTTTTAAGTTTTGTTTTGCTTTGTTTTTTAATAGAGTTTATTTTTTAGTGAACTCGTAGGATTGCAGCAAAATTAAGCAGAAGGTAGAGATCTCTCATATGTCCTTCCCTGCATACACATCGCTGTGTATGTTAAGATCCACTCTAGGTGTTGTGCATTCTAGTTTGAACAAATGTATAAGGACATGTATCCATATTATAGTGTCATATAGAATATCCCTAGCTGCCCCTGGTAACCACTGATCTTTTTATTCTTTCTATAATTTTGCCTTTCTCAGAATGCCATGTAATGGATTCATATAGTATTTAGCCTTTTTGTATTGGCTTTCTTCAATTAGTAATATCCATTTAAGTTTTCTCCGTGTATTTTCTTGACTCAAAAGCTAACTTCTTTTTAGCACTGAATGATATTCCATTTTCTTGATGTAGAAATTCATGTGTCCATTCACCTACTGGCTTCTCCCACATTATGGTGGCTCTATATAAAACTGCTGAGCCAGGCATGGTGGTGAAGTAGGGAGGCTAAGGCAGGAGAATTGCAAGTTCAAGGCCAGCCTGGCAACTTGGCAAGACCCTGTCTCAAAATAAAAAATAAGAGTGGCTGAGGGTATAAGTCAGTGGTACCAGATTGTCTAGCAAGTATAAGGCCCTGGGTTCAATCTCCAGTGCTCAAAAGAATAGTAATAATCAATAAGTAAAACTACTATTAACTTCCAAGTTTTAGCACTACCTCCTTCCCTTTCCCACGTAATAAATAAGATTCTCTTGCAGGCACCCAAGGCTGCTGCTTTGAGATTCCTTTCTGATGAGTAATTTTGCTGGCTTGCCATTCTCTTTGGACGTGGTGTTTGCAATTACCACACCATTTCCAGAACTAGATAGTCATCTGTTGATTTCCATTGGATTTCCGTCTGTTTTTTCTCTACCAGGTAGCAGAGGGTTGACTAATATTGAAGACCATCATAGGATAGTTTCAAATCTCCACTGGAGAAATTTGAAGGATCCCTGTTGGTAGACATCATGCTCATTTTTCACAGACTTTGTCTTCGGGGTATACAACACACCCTGGTGCTGACAGAATCAAGCAGAGGAGAGTATGAGTTAGTCCACGATGGCAGAGCACTGAGAGTTATATTAATTTCTTTTTCTCCTATCTGGCTCTCAGAGTTTGTTCCTAGGGCATAAGACCTGAGATACTATCAGATTTGGGTTATACAGGGAATTTTTCTTTTTATTCTTTTTCTGTGAGGTGTTATTAGTTACTCTTTTGAGTTATTTTGTTTTTCAGAAACTATTTTTGTTTCATTTCAAACTCAGACAAAATTTGTGGGAATACTGTAGAGAACTCCCATGTATGTTTCAGCCAGAAATACAAATTATTAACATTTTGCCATGTTTGTTTTATCAGTCATTTAAGAGTAGGTTACAATAATTTCCAACGATGAATGTCATTATATTGTATACCTAAAATGTACCAATGATTAGAATGAATAATCGATAATGTAAAATAGGAAGAAAAGGTCCAAAGGGGTAGGGGCAGTGGGAGGGGCAGGGGAAAGGAAAGAAGGGAAAGGAGAAATGATGAGAAATGGAAAAAATGGAAATAAAGTCTTTGTAAATAGGGAAGGGTGGAGAGTGTGAAGGGAGGGCTAGGAATGGGGAAAAAATAAGAACCAAGATGCATTATATAAAGGTACAATTCCCAATGAGAAATGTAATTGTGTTGTATACCTACAATGTACCAATAAAAGAATTTAATACAAAAAAAAGAGTAGGTTGCAAACATTTTACCTTTTTACCCCTTAATATTTCATTGTGTATTTTCTAAAGCCAAACACTCTCCAGTGTAACTATAAGACAACTATAAAGTTCAGGAAATGTTATACTAATCATCAACTAACTTAAAGTCCATGAACCAGTTTTTCCAGCTGCACGGACGATGCCCTTTACAACTCTGCGCTCCTCTGGACAAGCTGGGCTCTTGGATCCTTTGTGGGATTTGGTTGCCATGCTTCTTTCCAACCCTTGAATCTGGGTCAATTCTTCCATCCACTTAAATGTTTTCTTTCTTTGAAAATTGACAAATTGAGAACATAGTGAGTCTTTGTCCTAAACAGCTCTCTGTGTCACCAGCTCACTTGGGCTCTCAGAACCCAAAACTTTCTCTAGAGGTGATTTTCCATTTGTATAAAACAGTATCCTTTCTTCCTGACCCTAGAACAGGCTAACATATCTGTTGGCCTACAGACCAGAAGCACACGCCACTGCATTGACTATGTCCCAAACTGTCACCATCACATCCACTCTGAACCCTGAGGGCAGTCGAAACACTGAGGCTTACCAGTCATTTGTCAATACTGCAGAAAACTCTTATGTTCCATTGCATCCTGATAATCTCAGAGGAGGCGACGTTCATAGGCTGGGGTAAACCATACCAGCACTCAGCAAAGCCAAAAACCAAGCAACCTCCAGAATAGATCAGGTGTGGCTTCTGAACTGCATGGTTTATGCTGAGTGCTGATTTTCTTTAAGCAGATCAGCTCCTAAACTATGCTTCTGACCCAGAGATTGATCAACAAAGGACAATTATTTCTGGAAAATAATGTTTCCAAAATATATGTCTTAGAGAGATACCAAGTCCCCTAAAATCCTTTCCTTTTCTCTTACTTTCATTTAAATTTTCTATGAGTGAATTTTGAATCATGAAGAAGTATGTGAGTGAATGCTCGTAGTCTCTACATCCTGAAAGGAAATTTCTTTTGGTGCCTGGTGCTAACATATTTATATAGAGAATGTGAACAGGGCTCCTTCTCCCCTCCCTATAGAGAGGAAAAGAACAATTTTCTTGTCATGTTGAAATACTGGTGTGCTGCTAACCTGTCAACCTGCCATTCTTGGAAAAATATTTTGCAGTGACTCACTTCCTCCGTCCCCCCTGGCACAAGTATAACAATATCTGTAGTCAGTTCAGGTAGCCCTCTTAGCCCTTTGAGACCTTTAGGTTTGACCATAACTTTGGTCTTCATTTTCTCAGAGCTTCCTTTCAGTGCCATGGAAGCAAGCTGCAATTTTGAGGAAGACTTCTGTAACTTTTACCAAGATAAAGATGGTCCTGGCTGGACCCGAGTGAAAGTAAAACCAAACATGTATCGGACTGGAGACCACACTACAGGCTTAGGTAAGTCAAAAGTCTGTCCATGTGAGACATTTTGGGGTGGTATTCATGCATCAGTGGATCATTGGCTATTCTTACAGACACTGACTTCAAAAAAAAAAAAAAGGCAGCTGCAGAGAAACAAAGATAATCAGTAATCTTATGTCTGACCTTGTTTAAAAACTCTAGTTCAAAGTGGTGTGCTAAGAAAAGTGTTTGCCAGTTAATTAAATAGACAAACCTTTGGAAATGATTTTACTCTTCATTTTAGATGAAATACTTTTGAAAAACCATTACTTTCCATTTATATGAAACCTCCAGAACAGACAAATCTGTAGAGATAGAAAGCAGATTCATTGTTGTCAAGGACTGGAATGGAGGAAGACTATCTAATGGGTACAGGGTTTCCTTCTAAACTGATAAAAATGTTCTGAAACTAGATAATGGTGATGGTTGTACAGCATTATGAATGTTCTAAATAACACTGTAGTGTACATTTTTAAATGGTTAAATTGGTAAATTTTACATAACGTATTTTACTGGAATAAGAACTATAATGTGGGGACTATTGAGAAATATTGAGTGGATACTTAATGGGTGTATCTACAAGGAGCGCTTAGAATTCAGAGTTTGAGCCATGTGTACATATGGATGCCAATTACTTTAATGACATCCTTTGTGGATCTCATCACAGGGGAGACTAATAGGAAGAGCTTGTCTCAAGGGGTTTAGTGTCTTATTCATTTGTTTATCAAGTTTTTATATTCTGAGCACTGGAATGAATTTACCCAGAAGCTGAGAAAGCTTAAATTCCAGGGACCCTCACTTGGAAAGGACCCAAGAAAGGCCTTGGAAGGAATCCTTGCAATCTTAGTACCTGTAATTTTATGCTCTTTTCTTAGAGATTGCTTAAATTGAAGAAATACGGGCCCTTCAAAACCTACTCCAGCCTGTCCAGACTCACGCCTGGAGGATACAGTAGTGAACAAGTCAGATACAAATCACATCCTCACTGACTGACAGTAAATTCCATGGGCAAGAGAAGCATCAGGCAAATGTATACACAGATGAACTGATACAGTGTGATTAAAAAAAACAAACAGTGAATTTCTAAATTAAAAATTATTACAGTCAAAGACACATTGCCATTAACCCTTCTCAAAATACTCCCCTTTATATACTTATCTATGATTCTAACCATTTCCTGAAGCAGTTGTAGAAGTCCTCTTTCATGAGGGTCTTTAGTTGCACTGTCATTGGTGCCCAGATATCCGGAATTAATCAAGACATTTATAGAAGTTTCTGTGAAGGTAGTGTGTGTCCTCACCCACCTTCTTTACTGGATCTGGCACCATACTACTCTTGGCTCATCCCCAAAGCAGAAAGGCCCATGCAAGGTAAACATTTCAAAAAGTGGCAAAAACGATGCGATAAGTGTGTTCAAAGTGAGGGAAAGTATTTTGAGGGTGACTCATGGCTATGTGTCTTTTACTATAATAAAAATTTTTTTAGAAAAAAAGTAACATTCATAGTTTTTTATTGTACCTGGAAATTAGAAGTTGTGGCAAGTGCTGTCAGGGAGGAAAACTTTTCCTCTACCCTCTTAGTTTCTGTGACTGAAGCAAAAAATGAAACTAACATAAAACAGATTAATGGGAGAAAACACACATATTTTATTTAATATTTTTACTTGCACATGAGAGCCCTCATTAAAAAAAAAAAAGTGAAAACCTAGAGAAGTATAGAGGCCTGAGAACTTATATGTCATCTTCAACAAAGAATGATATAGTAGTGGAGAAGTGAAAGGAAAGGAAAAGCATTTAAGCTTCAAGGAGTAGTAAACTACGGAAAAGTAACCCAGGAATACATGGAGGAAACTAATGAATGGTAAGGGTTACGTTTGTAGGTTGGTTTGTACAGATCTGCCCTGGCATCCGTTCCCACTCCCTAGCAATACAAACATTTTCCCTTCCTGGAACAGGGAGGGCACCTTGACCATGACAAGTTTGATGACCTGCTTTTAGGTAGAAAGTGGAAGGCCACAGTTCTTTCTGCCTCTGTCTTTTCTCAAATGGCACCAGTACAAAGTAATTAACATGCCAAAGCAGCATATTTTGGGATGACATGTTTTGATCCCTTCAGTCCCATGGAAGAAACACAGAGTAAACTGAGAATAGAGAAAGAAGAACCAGATTTGGGCCAGGGATCTAGAGGTTTCTCTGAGGGAAGCTGCAGTTATCTGATAGAGTGTGAGTGATCCAGGCAGAGGATGAGTGAAAGGAGATTGCCCAGGCTTATTGTGTTCTGGGAGAAGGAAAAATCAAAATCAAACTGAGCTTGTGTCCTGAAGCTGCAGTTTTCATTTTTAAAATTATGGTTTTCCTTGTTTCCTTTTTACCTATGTTTATTTCTTCTAATTCAACTAGAATCTGGGTGGATCTAGTAGGCAATTTAAGGATTTCAGGATTTTTTATTTGCAATAGAGGCACACAGATTTGTTTTATGACTTCAACCACAGACATTACACAATGTCTTCTATTGTTTAAAGTCACTGCTGGCAAGTCCCACTACTTTAGCCAAACTGGCAGCTTCCTAATCTGGTGTTACTGGGTTTTACACTGCTGAAGTCTCCTTCTAGAGGTGATTTCTAGGTTCTTTCTGTCCTGAGCAAAGAATTGGTCAAGACAAATGCAAACAGTGACAAGGTTTTACATTTAATAAAGAAGGAAAATAAACATACACTCCAGAGTGAGTTTGGGCCAAGTAAAAGTAGGAAAAGAAGTACACTCTCCAGCATGAAAGTGGACTACAGTGGAAGAACACAGTAGCAGAGAGCTCAATGGCAACTGTCCTTTGTGCATCTTCCACTCTTCAGACTGACATCAGGCCTAGACTGTCCTATCCAAAACTGCTCGAGTTCTCGTGAGAGGTCCACACGCAGGACTTTGGGAGCTATTTGCACTGTGTTCTGGAACTTTGCAATTACAGGTGACACTTCCTCAGCCAGTCTTCCATGCCCTAATCTCTTGCCTTACTGGGATAGATTATTTTGAATTGCTGTTGCACTAAATGTTTTGTCTTATTTGCAGGGTATTACTTGCTGGCCAACACAAAGCTTACATCTCAACCTGGCTACATTGGAAGGCTCTATGGTCCCTCCCTACCAGGAAACTTGCAGTATTGCCTGCGTTTTCATTATGCCATCTATGGGTTTTTGAAAATGAGTGACACTCTAGCAGTTTATATCTTTGAAGAAAACCATGTTGTTCAAGAGAAGATCTGGTCCGTGCTAGAGTCCCCTAGGGGTGTGTGGATGCAAGCTGAAATCACCTTTAAGAAGCCCATGCCTACCAAGGTACAGTAGACCCCATATATTTTTCATCCCTTTTCACTTGCAGGACTGAATTAGCTACTGTCAGCCGAGATGGGTTATATTCCTGCTTTTCAAATTGATGGCTCTGAGGTAAGATGGAAGTATTAAAAGCTAGGCAGAAAGGAGAGAGGGAAAATTGTAATTTTAAAAATGAAAATTGCAGCTTCAGCTCACAAACCCAGTGTGTGTGTGTGTGTGTGTGTGTGTGTGTGTGTGTGTGTGTGTGTGTATGTTTATTCTCTTCTCCCAGAATAGTGACCCTGGGCATTTTCCTTTCACCTGTAAATGGGTTCAGCCTTCTCTTTTTACCTCTTTCACCTATGAATAGACCATCTTTTCGCCTGTAAATTAGGCCACCACCTAAAACATAAAGGCAGTCTTACTGTGGGAGGGCCATCCTTCTCCACCCACCAAACCAAGACCACAGATTTCCAGCATAGACCACCTTTCACCTGTGTATTATGCTACCAACCAAAACAGATAGATTACCTCACTATGGGTGGGCCATCCTTCCCCACCAAGAGCAAGACTATATATTATCAAATTCCACACATTCCCACTACCAAAAATATATAAATATTCCCAGTTCCAAACTGTAATGTGTGTCATTTCTCTGACTGCCCACACTCCACTCTTGAGTGTGTCCTAATCTCTGCCTAATAAAACCTTACCTTGCCTCTAACTGACAGGTCTGGAAAATTCTTTTTCCATGACAAGCATCAGCAGACCTGCAAACTTATTCTACGAAAGGGTGGGTAAATTTCTTATTTCAGCTTTCGGAAGCTCTCAGACCTAGCCCAGTAACAGGTCCATTTCCACATTCTACCCTAGTCATTGTACAAGTCATTTCTTTAGTTCTTTACCATTTTCTGTATCTCTGAATCATGGCCACCTAGGGGATTTGATTATTTTCTCTTAAGATTCCCTGATAATGGTCCTAGACTGGAGTATACAAAACTTTTCTTTCTCTTTCTTTTTCTCTCACTCTCCCCCTTACATACACGTACACATATACACATGCACCCATGCACACACACACTAGTGAGAATGCTAGAATTCAAAAGGATGAAATCATTGAGCTTGGTTCTGCAATAACCCTTCAAGGTCAACAGCCTAAGGCTCTAGCTGAACATAGGATGAGGATAGAGTGCTCACTAAAATATGGTGCTGGGCAGGGGATTTAGCTCAGTGGTTTCACTGCCTGCTGTGCAAGCACAAGGACCCGAGTTCAATCCTAGGTACCAAAAAAAAATATGGTGCTAACCCTGCTCCACAGACAACTTACTTAAGGGAACCATCAGCAGCTGATTTTTTGTTTGTTTTTTGGTACCGGGGATAGAACTCGGGTCCTTGCGCTTGCGCAGCAGGCGGCGAAACCACTGAGCTAAATCCCTGGCCCCATCAGCAGCTGATTTTGATAGCAACAAGAATACAAAAGCAGACCTTACTGCAAGAGGAATTCAAAAGAAAGCAGTAATCTCCTAGGCTTAACAACTCATAAATTTAAGGAAGCTTTACAGATACAATAATTTTGTCAACTACAACCCAGATATGAAACTAGTATAGGAAAATCCACTTTGTTTCAGTCTGTCAATCAGTAAATATTTCTTGAGTATTCTCTTTGTGCTAGAAAGGGGCCCAAAGAAAGATATGAAAGGAACTTTCTAGATAACTAACACAATGGGAGCTCAATATTGTTGAATGAATAGATGAATCATTGATCACACCATTGTCTAGTAATTATCCAAATTCCAGATTCCTCAGGAAAAGCTCCAAAGTTGGGCTTACACTTCTCTTAGTTACAACCATCTGGACAGAATTCTGGACAGAATCATAAATGTGTCCACTTAGAACTTCCTGCTAAAGGAATTTTATACACTAGTGCCATTATAATGTTGCTTTGTTACTTATAGCCCATTGAGATCTCTACCATGATTAAATCTGTATAATGATTAGTCAAAGATCTCTGAAAAAACTCGCCAAAGTTCTCTGTCACTAGGTAGAATGATGTGGCAGGCTTCCTGACTTACTTGTTTTTAAAGGAGTAGAACCAATTTATAGTATCAAAATAGAAGCATACAAGTCTTACTACAGTCTCACAGGTATTGCTTGTTGTTATTTAATGCTAACTAAATAGGTAGTGTTGCTATAGGTATCCCCTGATTAATTCCATCACACTATGATCACCTCATTAAACTGAAGTAAATTTAAAAAAAACCCGAAAAAAAAACAACAAAAAAAAACTGAAGTAAATTGCTTCCCTACCTGGGCAGAATACAAAGCAAATTGGTGTTTCTGATGCCAACTTCCTACTCATAACCTAGACCCATGCTTTTTAAACTCACTGCCTAGGCAATTCCACATGTGTTCTAAAAGAGTCTTTCTATAAATGTGACCTGATATTTGCAGCATTGTTGAAGTGTCTTTTTGATCTATTAGTCCTAAAAAAAGCCCCCAGCCTCTCTGCATCTCCTAGAGGTCCAAAGGTGTAGCTATGACAATACACACATACACACAGGTTCTGGGGTGCTGGAGTCTCCTGTTACAGGTAATTTTCTGGGACAAAGAATTGAACAAAACAAGCATAAATGGTGGTAGTTTCACATTTATTAAAGGTGGGAAAAAACAGAAAGCTAGGGGAAGAACGGACTCAGCAGAGCGGATTTCAGCCAAGTAAAAAGGGAGGAAAAAATAAAAATAAAGATACACCTGACAGTGTAGGGTGGGCTAATGTGAAGAGACATGATAGCAAGTACTTAATGCCAACAGTCCCGTTTTCCCCACACTAGGGTCATGTCTAGGTCATTCTATCAAAAACTTGCTCAAGTTCTCATGAGAAGCACACATGCAGGGTTTTGGGAACCATTCTGTATATATCTTCTGAACTCTTTCCCCACTTCCTTTCCCAGCTAGTTTTAGCCACACTATTTTCCTGCTTCACTCACACTAGCAGATTCACACAATAAAGACATACCAGAAAGTAATGCAATTTTTGTTATGCTCCATGCTCTGTTTGGCTGATTTTTTTGGTTTGTTTTTTGTTTTTACGTTCCGGGGATCGAACTCAGGACCTTGTGCTTTCGGGGCAGGCACTTTTTGGCTGATTTTTAAAGGAGGATATACAGACAACTGAGACTCAGCTGAGCTGATGTATGGAAGGCTGAGGTTCAGCCCATGCTGAATCCTGCTCATCAGTCCACTCCTTTTGCTGATACCCTCTAGTGTTAAATACTTGGGTTGTTTGGGGATCTGCCCATCCTTTTATAGTGAGCCCCTGCTCTTACCTAACTCCAGTGGATTGGAGGAATCCTCCAAGCAGGTAAGAGTGCCTGGAGAATTTGTCCTTTTCCTCCTTGGTGGCTAACAATCAAGTTTCCCAGTTACTTCCCCAGCTACATAGAGAAAAATGAATCTAGACCAAGTGAGGGGAAGGATGTTCTTACAGACTAGGAAGGAACTAGTCGTGGATCCAGCCCCACTGAGAAATGGTATGGTTCAACACCAGAAATTCTAGACTCCATTTTGAGGTGAATAACACACCTGCTAGTTCTATGTACAATAGCCTTTGCTCTGGGACATGCCTCAGCCAGGCCTTGGACAGGCCCTGGGCATGCCTGTATGCTTCAGAGAGTTCCAGTAAGTTCTGACCACAAAAGTTCCAACCACAAGAAGTTCTAAATTGATGCCCTACGTCATTGGCTCAGCTGCCATTGGAGGAAGCCCAGGAAGGAAGTAGCTGTCCATAAAAGCAAGCCATGGGGTGAGGGGTGGGGGGCTTAAGACAGATGATACCCTTCCTGTTGTCTTGCATTCTGCTATACAATGTACTCAGTCATTAAACTTTTCCTTCTAAACTTCACTCTCAGCTTGGTAGATTATTTTACCATCCATGTCACAGGTCTACTCTGCTGCATCGCACAGCACAAACCTCTGGATATATGTCTGAAGGTAGCCTATACTGCTTGGCAAATCCCTATCAAACAGCACTTGCTCCTCAGAGAGCAAGAAAACTATTTGTCATCCATGTTAGAGCCATGAATTAAATAAGGGGGAAACTAAAGTTCATATATTATGTAATGCACAAAGGTGGAAATAAACATACAAAAAATTGTTTAAACTGGGGAAAAAAATGAAAATTTGGAGTTTCTGTTACTATTCCCTACCCCCAAATCCAACTCCAATTGTACTTTTTGTTTTTCTTCCCAATTTTTGGATGATTTCTTCTATAATTCTAAATACTACATTTCTTTGTGCATTAACCTTAACAGTATCTGCTGACTCATTACTTTGGATGATAAGGAATTGAGCTCACTTCCATTATTCTGTTTCTCTTTTTTTTTTTTGGTACCGGGGATCGAACTTGGGACCTTGTGCTTTCGAGGCAAGCACTGAAACCGCTGAGCTAAATCCCCAGCCCTATTCTGTACTTTTTCTCTCTTTTCCTCACAATGTTTAGTTTGTTATTTTTCTCTTGGTTCCATTTTAACTTTTTTTCAGTACTAGGGGTTGAATCAGCATGTGCTAGGTAAGCACTCTTACTCTATGTTATGCGAAGGTATAGTTCAGGCTCTTCTGTACAACAAGCAGAGAATTGCAAAGCATACACCAAAAGGCAAGTGAAAAGTAACTGTATTTATTGAAGATCATGGAAAATTGTGCTCTAGGCAAGTTCGTGCCAACAAAAGATATGGCATGTGCAGGAAAATTGTGCCGGGGTAACAGGAAAGCAAAAGCACTACACACAGATCACAGCACACAGCAGCAGCCCCCAGTAAATCAGCCTTTTGGAATTTAAAGGTAATGCACCTCAGCCCAGGGGGCTCCCCTAAATCTCTAGATGTGATTGACAGGAATGATCAACAGGGTGCTGTGCCACTTCAGGGGCTCTCAACACACATGGTCGATCCAGAATTCACTCTGATCTTAATTACACACATGACATGCAGTACATATTTATGAACCCTTAATGAGGTTTGAATAGGGTAAAGCTGACTAAAGGTCAGGCTAGGAGATCCAACAGATATATGCTTTCACCGAGAGCATCGGAGATCTCCTGGGTTTTTTTGTTGTTGTTGTTTTGATTTGTTTTGATTTGTTTTGTCTTGTTTGTTTTGAGACAGGGTCTCGCTATGTAGCCCAGGCTGGCCTCGAACTCACAGTGATCCTCCTGCTTTGACTTCCTGAGTGCTGGGATTACAGGCATGTGCCACCATGCCTGGCCCTTATAACTTTAATACATCTAAACATCTATTTTTTAAGCCATAAACTTTAAACAGAGTCTCTTGACACTCTGATATGTAAGATGGATCAGTTTTCACCCCTACATTTCCCTTCATTTCTCTTTCCCTTTCCATTTCTCAAATTCTTTTAGGTGTACAATTACTTTGACACTTTTATATCTTACAACATTTTACATTCCTACAATTAAGCTTTCTGTGCCTTGCCTTTGGCTGTATTTCCCAACCTGGGCCCTGCTGGCATGATAAAAAGGATAATTCTGTGTTTGTGTGGGGCCATTCATCACATTATCACATTTTTAGCATCTCTAATGATTGCAACAACTAAAATTATTTGCACACATTTCCAAATAGTCCCAGAAGGGCTATATCATCCTGGATGGGAACCATTGGTCCATAAGTTGATCTGAAAATTGAAATTAAAACCCAATGCCACTTCCCATCTATGTTTGTTTGCCTGCAATCTGTCCTCTGCCTGGCAGCAGAGTTGGGATGGAACCTTCCCCTGTGGTAGCCCTTTGGCGTCTTGTTCTTAGGGGAAGGGCTGTGCATGCTCTGATACCAGCCACCTCCCCAGCTTTGTCTCTTGCTCTCTCCATTTAATCACACTGAACAAAACATATTCTGTTTTCCTACTTTGGACCATTACACGCACTGTTGCCTCTGCCTACCCTTATTTAATTTTTTCTTTTTTTTGGTACTGATGATTTAGCCCATGGCCTCACACATGCCCAAGCCCATGACTCTTCTTCTTTAGGTCTTAGTGTAAACCTCACTTCCTTCTGAGGAACTCTTGCCTGACTTCATTCCCCAGGATAGGTGAAGATTTCCCGGGCATCCTGTGGTTCACCTGCACCTTCTGGGAGACACCACAACACAGCCATTTGGATCATACACACAGGAATCTCTGGTTTCAAATCCTAATTCCACCATTTACTAATTTTGTAATCATAGTTTTCTTAATTTCTTTCTTCCCTTTTCCCACCTAGAACCAAAAACCTAGCAGGGTACTTGTGCACAGTTGATGCTCAATAACTGTCTGTAGCCTGGCACATTCTGACTTTTGGGCAGGGGTTGTTGACCCTCAGTAAAATCACCAGGGGAGATTTTAAAATACTGATGCCCCAATTTTATCCCAAACTTTATGAAAGCAGACAGATGGAGATAAACACGCACAAAGTTTTTGAGAACTTCTGTAATCACTCCGGGAAGAAGGAAGCAGGATAGGGTCTGGGAATTAGCATTTTATTAAGTGTCCCAGGTGGCTATAATATGCAACCTCAAGAACTATTGCTGTAAATGATTAACTATGATAAAAGCAGAAAAGGAAACAAGGAGTAGTGTTCCTGTAATCCCAACATTGGGGAGTCAGAGACAGGAGGATCACAAGTTCAAGGCCATCCTGAGCAACTTAGTATCTATTAAGGCCTTATCTCCAAACAGAGTCGGGGTGGGGGGAGGGATGCTGGGGATGTAACTCAGTGCAAAGACCCTGGGTTTAATTCCCAGTACTATGAAAATAAAAATACAAAAAGCAAAAAAGGAAGAGTCTAAGAAAGACCCTGTGTTTTAGGCTGGTAGCCAGCTAAGCCACCCTGCAGCCAGGCATGGTAGACCTAAAGGGCCAGGCAGAGGCATGTCTGTGTAGGCTCCCACCCTAAAATGCTGAGAGATGGCCCTGTGACCACACAGCAAAGTTGGGTAAGTGGCCTTCCTGCCCTAGAAATCTAGAGTCAGTGTTGTGCTCCTTATGTGTGTACCCCTTAGTCAGGGAAACCCACTTCAAAGCTTGAGTAAGAGTTTTCCAGAAATGTGACACCAAAACTTACGTGATTGTTTCTCACATGTGGCTTGTGTCAAGTTCCTCTAAATATTCCTGCAATTCAGAAAGGAATGTTAAGTCACAAAGTACCCAAAATAAGCACATGGCAAATACTTGCCAGCTGTTACAGTCGAGAAGCTTCTACTGGTTGTTCTTTATGGCTTAATAATTCAGTATTTAACTTATTCTGACCTGATGACAGCTTTAAGATATTTTCCTGAGCATAGTGAGCTTAGCATACATCTTATAATAGAATTTATAATGACTGAGATTCTGAAATGAACTTGCTCGAACTTCTAGAGAGTTCCAGTTCAACCTGGGTCAGAACAAGGGACAAGTTGACTGCTTATCAAGTATCTACTTCGTGCTGAGTAATGTACTCACTCTTGTTTAATCATTAAGAAATATGCTACAATAGCACATTCCAAATTTATAAGTGAAGAAACTGAATTTTAACAAATTAAAATAGTTTGATTCTTCTTGTTTCTTTGCCACTTATTCAGATCCCAGACAAAATCCTTGAGATACTTCTAGTATTCATCTCAAATCTGTCCCTTCGCTATCTTCCCAGCTACTATCCTAGCTTAAAAAGCTATCAATTGGGCCTGGGGATTTAGCTCAGTGGTTCCGGCACCTGCCTCACAAGTGCAAGGTCCCGAGTTCAATCCCCGGTACCAAAAAAAAAAAAAAAAAAGCTATCAATTTCACCAAAATTACTTCAATAACTTCCTAATTGCTTTCCATCTTTCTACCTTGCCCTGTCTGTATTCCACAGGCAGCAGCCAGAATCACTACTTGAGACAGAAGTCAGATCATGGCCCTTCCCTGCCCCAAACTGTGCCATTTACGATAAAGTTTCATCCCTTCCTGTGGTTTCCAAGTCCTTACATAATCTGGTCCTTGCCTACATTGCTGACTTTATCTCCCTCTGCTGTGCTCATGTCACACAGTCACACGGGACTTCTCTCTGTCCCACTATAGAACCCCTTTGTGCATCATCAGATTATTCCTCGTCATATAGCCTCGTTTATTTCGTGCTTAGCAATTATCTCAATCAGAAATTATCTAATATATTTGTTCATTGTCCATTTCTCTTCTCTTATGAAAATATAATCCTCATGAGAATAAGGACTTTGTTATATTATTTATCTCTGTGTCTATAGCACCCATGCAAAGTGGATCCTCAGCAAAATTCTTCTCAATAGATTTTGTTTTGTGTGTATGTGGCCAGTGAATAAATAAATGGGTGAGTAGACTTTCTAAGTTTGGCTAGCGGTGGAGCTGAGATGTGACTCACGGCCTCGCTCATGCAGGCCTGCCCTTTGGTGCAGGGGATCTTTAGGCAGTCAAGGTCACTCTCAGCCTTAGAGAAGGCCTGTGCAGCTGGAGACAGTGAGGCTTCCCAAGCCTATCTGGGTGCATCAGTGCCTTCTGTTATTTTATTTTATTCTTGCAACACTCCTATAAAAGAAGGAAAGCACTGCTCTGTAGTGCCCCTGGCATCGCAGAGTACAGTTAGACTAGCCCGAAGTCACCCAGATGTGGTACTAGAAATTAATGGCTGAACAGAGAACCTGTTGCGTCTGTGTCTCCATTGTGGGAGGGACCTTGCTACCTGTGCTCTGTGTCTTCATCACCCTATTCCTAAAGCCACTCAAGTGTAATTTGTCAGGGGCTGGCTCAAGGGCTTCCTACTTTCCTGAGCACTGTCTTCTTCTCCCCATGGGTAGCCACAGAGCTGAGTGAGGGGAGCCCGGCAGATCTGTAAAGAAGTCAAACCTTTAAGCTTCTCTCCCTGTTTCTTCTCCCTCACTCCTGATAGCCACATGCTAGCCCATCTGTGCCTTCCCACACGGCCTGGCAACATACTGGACATGTTTCTTCACCTTCCTCTCCCCCATTAGTACTTAACCGGTCCATGTTAAGGACAATGGGCAATAATTAGACTAACAACTCCTTACTACCTCCCTAAAATAGTCTAATCTTTAATGGGAACTGTAATATAGCACCTTCTTTAAGGAATGATAGCAGTGGTAAGAATTTCCTGAGACCATTCTGAGAAAGTAGCGCCATGGTGGAGATTCTGTGTCATCTTTATTAAAGCTGCCAAAATGAAGACTTGTCCTGAACCCATTCTAACATGCCATGTGATGCCATAGTCCCCTAAGGAAAGAAAACATTATAGCCCCAGTTAACAAATGAGAAAAACTAAGGCAGAAAATTAAGAACATTGTTCAACATCACACAGCTATTAAATGGCAGAGCTAAGAGCCAGATCCAGGGCTTTTTATACCTGGAATCCATGCTTTTTATGTAATTCCTAAAAGCCTCTCAGCCCAGTGTCAAAAGTATAGGATCTGGTAAGACCCCACCTGGCCTTGACTCTCAGGATTTATTGAAAAATAAAGGGCTTTATTATTGAATCACAATTATTCCATTTTGAAATAAGTTTAGCTCCTAGGATGGATCAAAGCTCAAGGTGCCTGGACACAAATAAAGGAGAGCTGTGGGGAAGAGGGAAATGTAGCCTAATGCTGAAGACGCTTGGCTGTGGAGTCTGCTGCCTACAGCTTTAGAATTGGGCCAGTTATGTAACCTTGTACCCTATGTAACCAGTGTAACCCTTCACTTTCTTTCATGTGTAAAATGAATGAACTAGTACTGCCTACTTTGTAGGATTTGGGCAGAGAGCCAATGAGATGCATCAGGAAAAGCTTTAGCAAAGTACCTGGCACATAGTCAACATTTATTAAAGTTAGCTGCACAGAGAGAGAGAGAGAGAACCTCAAGTGTATTTATCTAGGTCACATTTATGTAGTACATGGATAATTCTGCACCCTGATTTTTGTTGTGAGGTACTATACACTTTAAACTAAAACTCTGGTCAAAGTTGAATCTTTTTGAGCAATACTAGACTTTCTTAAAGAAATGGCAATTTTTACATAATCATGAACAAACCATCTACAGTATTTTTTTATGTTTTTGAAAGGGCATATATCATGAAATGATTTTCTGGATCTGTCTTACCCCAGCAGGTAATCAAAAGTTACCTGAGTCTTTCACATGCCACAGAGAAAACTGATGAAGTAAAGTCATATGCTTTTCTTAGAAGCCAGTGGCCAAGACAGACTAGACTATGATTGTCGGAAATTCCATAATGATGTGTATAATCACTAGTTTTACACCCTCAAATCCTAAGTCTAACATAAGCCTGGTCACCAAGGCACAAGTATTCCATCCTGCAACACTTCCCGCAGCTAGTTTTCCCTCTAACAAAGGTCTTTCAGTGGCTTGGTAATTAGAAGCAATGGGAGGAACTCTATGTTGTGTTCATTAAATAGTTCTTTTAGGAAAAATAAGTTAAACAAGCTGTAATAAGCAAATGACCAGGCATTCTGTTTCTTCTGGGCCTGGTTTCATGGCTCAGTAGTAATTAAAATCTTCACGGTAAAATCTTCTAAGTCTGCATCTATACTGTTGTAGGACTAAAAAACAAACTTCAAATGTCACTTACGCATTTAGTAGAAAGGCCTCATCTGGCCAGTCTGAAAAAATACACACATTTTTTACTAGGTGCGACCCTTAAGTCAGCCCTTCTTAGGCTGTGTGCCAAGGAGCACCCCTCCCTTGAGATGTTCCATTGAATGAGGATTCTGAGGAATTCTGGGGAATTCAGTAACTGTTATGGCTTGTGTCTAGATGTCCCTGCAAAGCCTCATGCAATCATATGTGGGGCTTTTTCAGAAGTGGCTGAATCTAGAGTGTGTGATGCTGGGATTGATTCATGATGCAATGCTAGGCTCAAGGACATTAAGATTAAGGGTGTGAGTGCTACCCTGGGTAGCACTGGATAAGATAAAAGGGATAGAAAGAACAGTGGTCTATCCCTTGTTGCTTTGCTAACTTCTGCCCATCATGAACTGTTTCTCTTCTGCAATGCCACTCTACCTTGGAGCCAGTTGATTATGAACTGAAACCTCTACAAACTTTGAGCTAAATAAACCTTCTTTCCTTCAACTTTGAGTGTCAGGTATTTTGTTTCAGCAATGAGAAAAGTAGCTAAAACAGTAACATATTACAAACTCTTGAGAAGGTCTCCATTAAAGAATTGTTTAACTTTGTTTATGGTGGCAATTCTCTTAAAGCATCTGATCTAGAATCCTTGTTTTGTGTAGCTCCTGTGGTATCATCCTACTCTCCTAGTACTTAATGCATTGTATAGAAAGTGTCTGTTTACCTGCCTAACTACTTAAATCAGATTGTAAACTTCTGAATGCTAGGAATCTATGAATTTATTATTTGCTTATCTATTTATCTATTTGCAGTACTAGGGATTGAACCCTAGTCCTTCATAATGACCTACATCCCCAGCCATTTTTTTTATTTTGAGACAGGCTCTCACTGAGTTGCTAGGTTGCCCAGGTTGTGTTCAGACTTTGGATCCTTCTGCCTCAGCCTCCTAATGTGCTTGAATTATATGAATAAGCCACCACACCTGGTGTGTGTGTGTGTGTGTTTGTGTTTGTGTATGGTGCTGAATACCAAACCACAAAGGGCCTTTGCACTGAGCTATAGCCCCAGTTCTTTTTTATTTTTTTAAATTTTGAGACAGAGTCTCACTAAGTTGCTAGGTTACCCAGGCTGTGCTCAAACTTGCAGTCCTCCTGCCTCAGCCTCCCAGAGTGCTTACATTATAGGCATGTGCTACCACATCTTTTTGTTTGTTTGGTTTTGAGACAAAGTCTTGCTCTGTACCCCAGGCTGGCCTTGAACTCACTATGTAGAATCCCAGGCTGGCTTTAAACTTGCAGCAATCCTCTTACCTCAGGCTCTTGATTATAGACATACACCACCATGCTTTTTTTTTTCCCTAATGCCAACACAGTTTCTGTCAAAGGGAAGATAGTCAATAAAAAATTAAGAAAGAGAATTGTCATGGATCTGTATTGTTGGCAAAGAAGAACAATATAATTCCATCCAAGAAAGAAGGAAAATTAAATGTTTCTACCTGTGGATCAGATAAACAGTGCTTGCTTATTGAACAACACCTGAGCTGGACAATTTGTCCTCCAAAGAATTTCAATATGAATACTTAAAAGTAGAACTAGCTTGCCAGACACACACACACACACACACACACACACACACACACACACACACACACACACGATGAGTCTGGTTTGGGAATTTTTATGATTTTTATTTACTAAAACCAAGAACTGTGATTCTTTGAAACAACTTCCCATCCTCATATTGTGCTATTTCCCTATTCTCAGGACATCTATCAGGTTTTATCACTGCTGCCAGTTCTCTGGGTCCCTGCCCTGTTCCAGCCCGGTCTCCATTCTGCTTCTGGGTCAATGACAGGCTCGCACCCAATCATCTTCCCCCCACCCCCACCTACACCTGGCTTCATTCACACCCAGGTCCTCCTAGCCCCTGGGGTGCCTCAGCTGATGTTTTTGTCTTTACTCCAAGCTTCTCAGCACCATTGGAGAAAAGAAGACTAATTTCCAACATCCCTTCTGTGCTGCTGGAGTAGTCTTTTATTCATCTCATCTCTCACTGACTTTTTATCATTCCCCATTCTGCATGTTCAGATCAATCTGCACACATAGCTCAACCAGCCCCGCCTCATTTTCAGGAAATGACCTCGTGGGTTTATTTTTCAAAAGGATGAAGCATCCAACATGAGCCCCTTTGGTTCAGTTCCTCTCTCAATCTTCATCTGCCTTCTTCATCTCCTGATTGGTCTGACAAAGGAAGTATTATCCTTGCTCTTTGTTATAACCAATCTGCCCGTCTCTACTTTTGATCTCATCTTCCTGTCTCCTCTGGGATAGTTTTTCATAAATTATTCCCTCTCATAAATCTCCAACCTCCATTAGTCCTTTGCACAATGCCAACCTATGTGGGTCTCCTGCATTCAACACAAATGAACCACAAACCTTCTTTTCGTCTCAATCATTTAAGCTGCCACCCTGCCCCATTCCCTCAGCCTTCAAACCTGTTTAAAATGCCTAAATGGTCAGTTACTGTCTGTGCTCCAGTGCAGTTTCTCATTCTTCAAATCCTTACCCTCTGCCCTGTGCCTGGCTCCTCCAGCGCTCCTTCATAGAATTTATCAACCGCAGTGGCTCTCTTCGATCTTGCTGCAGGAATTGTTATACCTGAGAAAACCTTATCCTTCCCTCTGAGTCTATCTCACATGCCCCTTCCTCTCTGAATCTTCTAAGACATTGACTGGTATTTAGTTGTTGGAGTGAAATTTGTGTAATAAAAGAGAAGTAAGTCAAGGATGTAAAGACTTGGCTTTGAGTCTTAAATCTGGTATTAAGCTATGTTAATCAGGTTGGATGTGGTGGCACAGGCCTGTAATCCCAGCACTTGGGAGGTTGAGGCAGGAGGATCACCATGAGTTCAAGGACAGCCTGGACTACAGAGTGAGTTTAGGGCCAGCCTGGACTACAAAGGGAGACCCTGCCTCAAAAAAACAAAACTATGTTAATCAGAATGTTGCACTGCCTTGTATGAAATAAGAATGTGTTTAAGATGACCTCTAAGTCTCTTCTACTTCTTGCTGTATTTTTAGCCATTTTAATGGGAGGAACTGTGTTTTGATAATGTATTGTGTGGTTTTGTGGGTAGCTTTCTCTATTTCTTTATCTGCTAATACAAAAATCTTTTCTATTTAGGAAAGAAAGGTTGAAATTTAAGTCTGTGATTCAGAGTTCCATTTTTAAAATCTTCCTTTTAATTGTGCCCTTAAACAATGATAATGGGAACAATTGCAAAATACCTAGGGTTCTGAAATTTTTTAAGGCAGTGCTGAGAAGTTCACACAAGTGAAAGAGCAATTGTCCAGAAAGTTTCTAGAGAGATTTATGAACAGATGACTATTTAATAACAACACAACCTGCTATAAAGGGATCGGGGAACCATAAAACCAATGTACGGCCAAGATACATGCAAAGAGATAAATTTCCCATCACATTTCATGATGTCTGGGAACACTAGGAGAGGACTCCAGGATATTAATGTCCCAGCATTATTAAAACAGAGCAGCTGAGTGCAAAGTAGAAATAGCAAGATCATTATTTACTGACAGGAAAATCACCCTTGTAGGGTAGGGTCATTGCGTACACAGAATCAGGAAAATTATTCTATCAAGTTGAACAGATTGTACTGGGTGTGGTGGCATATGCTTGTGCAGCACTTGGGAGGCTGAGGCAGGAAGTTTGCCTGGAGTTCGAAGCCAGCCTGGTCTACACAGTGAGTTCAAGATCAGCCTGAAATACAAAGCAAGACCCTAGCTCAAAAACAAAATAAAAAACAAACAAAAAAAAGTTGAACAGGATTTAATATCAAATTGAATAGAGGGGCAAATATGGAAAAGGAGCCTACTCTTGAGTCTTTCAAACTACCTCAGCATCAGTCTTCAAGGCAGGAATTCTACATCACTTTAAATATGAATGAGGCAGAGTTGAGATGCTGTCATTTTCCTTCCAGTTCATTTCCCTTCAGATACTTACTGATAGCTTTTGCATTTCATATCAATTTATGGAAAAATTACTGAAAAGACTGAGTAGCATAATTGGTAGCTCCAAACACACAGCTTACACAAGCATAATGTTTATGTCAGGGCATTCTTTCATGACTTTCAGGAGTAATTAATTTCATGGAATACTGCTGAGTTGATGTTTTTGTCCTCCACCACCAAAAAGACAGAATAGGCATTCTTTGTCCTTAGTTTTACTCATAAAATTAATTAAGCAAACATTTATTCTGAAGTTTAGAACCTGAAAAAGATTACCTCCCCTCTAACTTCAAAATTTCTGTCTTGTGTGAATATTTCACAATCTTAACAACTTCTGCATTTCTGGGGAAGCCTTTTCAAAGTCCTAGATGATTCACCATTAGTGTTTTTTTTTGTTTTTTTGTTTTGTTTTTTTCGGTACCGGGGATCGAACTTGGAACCTAGTGCTTGCGAGGCAGGCAGCAGCACCACTGAGCTAAATCCCCAGCCCACACCATTAGTTTTTGATACTCACATTGAGATTCTCTGGGGATCCTTTAGTTTACTAAGCTCATAAAACAGGTAGGTTTTTGCTGGCCTCAGTAGCTACAAACTCAACTTGAAAACTGGAAACTGACAATTTATGCATTAGTAAAGGCTCTCTAATTTACCAGAGGAAGGACATTTTTTTGGCATAGATATTCCCATCCTTTTCTCCCTCTCTTATGCGTTTTTCTACAGCCAATTTTTCCCCCAGATAATTTTTTTTGCTTTTGCTTTTCTGTCTTTATTTTTTTTGTTGTTAAAAAATGTTTTATTACAAGAAACAGTGACATGAGATACTAATGCAAAGAATCTGTGCAATTAGGGGAAAATGTTTAAAAATATCTACACATTTGCCCCCATAGGACTATAGTACTTACTACATACCTGAGCACTGAAGATTGATTGCAATTTTAAACTGCTTTACATTAAAAATCTGATTCCTTGCAGGTTATACCCACTACTTCTCATGCACTAAAGAAATCAGCTTAATGTTTAAGTTTCAACTTGATAGACTAACAAGAAACAAAGGTGAAAAATAAAGAATACAATTTCTACTTTCCTATAACATAGTTAGACCAAGTCCTGTTTTCAATATGTAAAAACATATAGGAAAGGGCTGGGAATTTGGCTCAGTGGTACTGCACCTGCCTTGCAAGTGCAAGGTCCTGAGTTTGATCCCTGGTATCAAAAAAAAAAAGGAAAGTGCTACTTCCATTCTTTAAATGAAACATAGGTAACGTCATACTCAAATATGATAGACCTATCTTTTAATTCTGTAGTAGCCATTGTACCTTTTACTTATATTCTCATCATACTATGAAAATGTGTTGTAAATATCTACACATAAACTTGCTTACATCACTAATCTTAGTTTTCTAGGACCTCTTCTAAAACCATTTTAGAGGTGACAAAATATCCCAGCTGTATAACAGAAACCAATAGTTCTTCATACAAAATTCAAGATATATCCCATTCCCATAGCAAATTTAAACCTTGGCTTTGACACACTGTACTTAGATCATACCCTCAATATAAATTGCTATAGCAAGAGGGTCGACTGCTGTGCAGATGTACTGTAGAATTAACCACAGTATCGCTTTCCTGTGTCAGGTGGCCCTTGTACATTGCTGACTCAATGTTCTGTGCATGTTTTCAACTAATACATTTTTCTAAATACAGAAGATTGTCAAAAAGCAGCAGGAGACTTTAGATACTCAACAAAGCTTTCAAAAATATATTACATGGACATCTCTTGCAAAAGTTGGTTATTTTTTTTCCTCCTCTCAGCAATACAAAACTGTAAAAAATGATTCAAAACAAAACTCACATAAGTAACACAAACAGCATGAAGATGAGAAGAGCAGAACACAAAGAAAAACTGGGGAGGTGAAAAGATTGGGTGACAAAGTTTATAAAGAGTTTACAGACAATGAGACTAACTACAAGGCCAATAAGAAACCACACATCTAGCTTTCTAGGACTAGATTTTTAAATGTTACTTCTATAAATGCTGTTCAATTGAACATTCACTTCAGAAAACTCCCTACTTTGTTCAGGTCTTGGTAAAACAGTTTGGAAAGTTTCTGGAAAACAAGGTATGTGATGCAAAGAGGCAATACTGTACTTTAAATTGTTTCACAGTATCACATTACAATTTTTGCAGGATTTTTTAAAAAATACAAATCATGCCAGCTTACTTTCTTCAAGAGAATCAGACTGTTCCAATTGAAGGCAGACTCTGAGCTATCTTTTACCAGTTATTCCAGACATTGTAAAAAAATAAGTTATTGATCTAAATACTTGCCTTAGAAATACATGTGAGTTAGTTTGTCTCTCATGTTAATATTCCTAGCTGTTAGAAATTCACGTTATATATGAAAAATGACTTAATACCTATAAAGCTATGGTTCTGTTCACTCACCCTTTTTCTTATCAGTCCCCTTCAGCCAAAACAGTATTTCAGTATAAAAGTATTCATCATCATGAAGTGCAAAAAGAAAAAAAATGAGGTTATAATTGTAATAAGAAACTTCAAAAGCCATTAAGTTATGAGACCACCTCAGAAAGTTTAAGTTTCTGGAAAACAGGATTTTTAAAATAGGTATAAAACTCCACGTTATAAGTTAGCTTTCATCATACTGACAATGACTGGACAGGTAGGGAATGGAAAAGGAAGTTAGGCGATGAAATGACCCATGTCAGTGTGAATGTGATACAGTGGTCGTGCTGTTCTATGGCTGACTCCAGTTAGCCAATAACTGACCATGTCCTGTCCCATGAGTAGCAAGCATTGTGACAGCACAGGAGTTCAATGGGTAAAGTACTACTTCAGCCATGAAACAAACACCCTAATCTGAAAGACAAGCATAGGCTTAGACCATGAATTAATCTACACTAGCACCAGCCACCTGCAAACTTGAGCCCTTTCCAGAATTTTAAAAAAGGAGAGTGTTAGCACTTGAAAAAGTTTCAACAGAAAATGGCCACTTTAGGGCTGGGGATTTAGCTCAGTGGTTCCACTGCCTGCCTTGTAAGTACAAGGTCCCGAGTTCAATTTCCAGTACCAAAAAGAAAAAAAAGAAAAAGAAAATGGCCACTTTAAACTTTAGCTAAACTTAAAATTATATGGAAAATGTAAAACAATCAGACTAAAACTTCTCTCTGGGATTGACTTTTCCTTCAGTCTAATAACAGAACACACTTAAATCTCAGTATACTTGAAAGTAATACACAAAAATATATGTTAATATATATATAATGATTAAGAACAAGAATCTAAGTTAGTGCTTCTCTGTGTTAGAGAGGTCACAGCTAAAGTCCTAGTGGTATTGTCTCAGATTGTCACCCATATGTCAAGCTAATTTGGACGTCTCTACCCAATAATACTCCAACTGTTCTTAGAAGAGGGCAGAGTGGTCTTGATCCATTGGGGTATCTCAGTGGCTATCACAGTTCCACAGTGATATGATTACTTTTATGCTAGGGGGGAAAAGCTGGTAATTAAACTTTGTGACCTTTTCCTTACTGAAATGAAAACATCACAAAAGTGAAAGCAAATCCCTCTCTACACTGTAATCTTGAAAAGCACCTATGTCTCTGTACAAAACTCTCTTGGCTTTCTTAAATATTGACATCGCTCCTTCAGACAAGTGTTCTCAGTATGAGATGCCAGGGAGGAACTAGGGCTGCTACTCACCGAGTATGAGGATAGAGTTTAACAACAGTGCATTCACAGTGCTGACCAAGGGATCTTATACACTTTCATCACTGGTCAGCATTGTCATCATACTGGTAAAAGGAATTTTTGCTGCTAGTCCTAAAGACATATTCTTCAAAAGTCATTTGAGTAGCTCCAGCAAATTTAAATAGAGTTTATTCTGGAAAAGGACCAACTTAAGGTATGGATTTATGGAATGATCACATGGAAAGTGCTTTTTATGAGTCCATTTATTAAGCTCAATAGCATAGGCTTCTACAGTAAACATACATTGGTGATTTCCACAAGTTCTAGCTATGCAGCAGATAGAGTCCTTACATACAGCTGCTGAGCCCTGGATTCTAGGCATAGTCATGGGGATTAAAAAACCCGAGTAGTCTTTCTGAGGCTCAGAGAAGAGGAAAAATTCTCCCTGTAAAACATCGATCTTCTCTGTTTACTCCACACCATTATGAAATTCCATTGCAACTGGCAATGAGCAGAGCCGTCCAGCAATTCCTATCATAAGAATGCTATCATAGCACTCCGCAGATTTTAGCTAGCTTCTCCCATTTCTCCCATAAACATGACCTCCAACTGCATACATTTTACCACAGCATTATACACATTTGCAGCCTATTCTGGCCTGAAGCAAGGATGGTTTGGAAGCCATCTATCTACTGGTGATCCAGAATCATTTTCTCTCTGTGGTCTATGGAGACCTCACTGCTGCTTGGCCAGAACCCTCTTGAAATGTAAATGTCATTACCTGGTGATACAAGAATTCCAGCTTCTCCCACATCATTTAGTGGTTTGCATAGTTTAAATAATCTTTCTGCAACTATAGCTAGACAAGGCACTCTTTGGTTCTTTCCTGAATGTTTGTGAGCAGCATAATCACTTTGGAAGCAGTCATTCCAAGCCTCTGTGTACAGCCACTGGTGCTAGATGGTCCCTTTTCTACACAGCTTTTGGCTATAACCTGTCAAACTGAGGTGGAATTTTCTCTATAATGGTGTCTTCCACCAGAGGAAAATGGATGCATTTGGCAGAAATTTCAGGAAAGTGTACCTCTCTCTCATTCTGTTCATGCTCAAACCATCTTACAATGCTTTCATAAGTGTGGTTTCTTTTATGATCTAAGTTTAAATCATCACTGTCTGATATGCCTACCATTTGGTCTTTCATCAGCTGGAAAAACTCTTGTTCTCTGATGACACATAGAAACTTTTTACAAATGTATTCTTTTGATCAATCTCCAAGTTCCTGATTACCATAATGATCAGCAAAAATAAAGACCCCAATAGAATTTTGTATGTCCAAATGACTGATCATAGCCAGGCATGGCGGCACATGCCTGTAATCCCAGCACTCAGGAGGCTGAAGCAGGAGGATTAGTGAGTTTGAGGCCAGCCTGGGCTAAAAAGTGAATTCAAGGCCAGTCTGAACTACAGAGCAAGACCCTGTCTCAAAAAAAAAAAAAAAAAAAATGACTGATCATTTACTCAGCACATTGATCTTGGATGGAAGGAATCTGGAAGATGCTAACTGCAGTGAACAAGACTTGAACATTAGCCTCTGTCAAATAACTCTAGAGGTGTAGGCATAATTCAATACCAAATCCATCAATTCAGCTTCAACACCGACTATTTGAACTTTTTGAGTATTTTCTGTAAGGCCACTAGTGAACATGCAAGTGAGGACTGATTGCAGCAAGAATGTTTTTATGATAGGAAAATGTTTTCCCATGAACCATCTTCCACTCTAATGTCTGTCAGTTGCCCTTCACTGTGCACTGTTTTGAGTTGCTTAAGAATGCTGCAAGCATGGAAGGTATCTATGGCATTGTCAGCCATGTCTGAAGAGGGACTCCCATTCAATGTTGGGAAGACTTATTTAAATTTCTCTGCTCCTGTCTTGGCCCCTTGTTGCCACTTCCTCAGCCTGCAGCTAGCTCGGGGCTCCAGCTCACCTCCACCATCCCTGCATACCTCCCCACAACACCACATCTTCGGATATTTCTGCTCTTGTTAGTACCCATCTGTAGTAAAAGTCTACCTCCCCACAACACCACATCTTCAGATATTTCTGCTCTTGTTAGTACCCATCTGTAGTAAAAGTCTCTCTACAGCAAGTTCTCTGCAGATTTTTCCTGTGATATCTGCCTCCACACCACTGATGGGCCATTAGCTTCTATTTTCTGCTTAGTACCAGGCTTCTTGTGTATCCCTACAATGCTGAAGAACAAATTACTATTTGTGGCCCTCCAGTTTCATTTCAGTGTTTAACCCATGACATTTGCTTCTAACTTCATTTCATTCTCAAATTAGGGCAGTCTAATAAGCAATCTAAAAAGTAAATGCCAAGCCAGGAAAAAAAGTTTGCAGTATATATCACAAACTCTTGCCAGGTGTGGTGGCACACCTATAATTCCAGTACTCAGGCTTGCTGTGCCTTCAAGACCAGCCTGGGCTGCATAGTAAGTTCAAGGCCAGCCTGAACCACACAGCAAGGCCTTGTCTCAAAACACAAACAAACAAACAAACAAACTATATATATATTTTATATATATCACAAATTCTTAATACATTTAATATAAATTTATGTTTACTAAACCAGCAAACAAAAAACAAACTGAACAGTAGGAAAGTGATAAGATACATACAGACAAATCTTAAAAAAAAGATATATAGCTAGATTTAGCTCAGTGGTTTCGCCACCTGCTTTGCAAGCACAAGGACCCAAGTTCGATCCCTGGTACCAAAAAAAAAAAAAGAAAAAAAAAGATATATAGCTAGAAAAACATACAAGACAATTTTAAAATAATAAAGTCACACATTTGTTTATCAACTGGATAAAAGTACTTTATAAATACTGTACCTCAGAGTGTGATGTTAATAGCTGTTTTTATATCTTATCATGTTTATATTTGATTTATCAATTTAAAAACTTTTCACTTTAGAAAGTAAATACAGGGCATGAGCATATAATTCAGCGGTAAAGTACCTGCCTCACAGGCCGAAGGCTTGGAGTTCCAGCACTACAGTACTATCAAAAAAAAGAAAGAAAACATGTGTAATGTGTATATTAAAAATAATATATTGAAAATAAATCACTTTGGAACCAAAAAAATCTAGGCTTATATAGACATATATATACATAAATGCATATGTTAGGGAGCTCAAAGTAAATGATTTATTTTTAATTAATAAATATACATTTGAAGATACATATATATTTAAATGTATATATGCACACATATACATGAGTTATGTATTTATATATATGTGTCTGTCTATATAGAAGTAGGTATAATATGTAGTATTACCCTAGAAAGGTAAAGATGTGAGGAAATAAAGATTCTCATATTGTGATATGAGGTAAATTGATGTAATGTTTGAATTACAGTTCAGTTACATGTATTTTTAAAAAGCTCCACTGCCTACCTTTTGACATAGTAATTGTTCTTCTAGGGATTTATTATAAAGAAATTCTTATGCACAAAAATTTAGCTGCCAATGCTCATTCCAGTAATGTTTGTAATATTGCGAAATGGAAACTACCCACCTGCCTGTTATGAGGGCTGATTACATAAGCTGTGGCATAGATGAAAAGGGATTACAGTTATGTAAGCTTGATGCACAACTCTTCTGTAGGTCACAGATCTATACTTTGCCTTGAAAAATCACTGAAAATCTGGTTAACACTTGTTTCCCTGTCTCAGACATAAATAGAAAAAAAAATCACTTTCCTCTTTGGGTATTTGCTGGGACCTGTTACAAGTATCTGCTGTCCTCTCCTGACCCAAGAAACATTCATCTGGAGCACAGTGAGCCCTAGAGCATCATGACAGAGACCTAGACTTTTCCTGTTTTGTTTTTTATTGATTGCATTCTGCATGTCTTCTGGTAGGTCTGACATTTTTATGTCTCCTTCCAAGTGAGCCGAAACAATAACTCCATGTCATGATGTCCACCCTTGGACCTGGCGGTTAAATTGGCCATTGTGTTAAATTACCTTGGTCAGGGAGCTGTGTGGCAGAGGAGCTCCTGGGGAGGTGGGCCAGAGATGAATACAATTTACATCCCCTCGGCATTATTTCACAGCAACCTGGAGACCTGGAAGAAGTGACCAAAGGACTGCCCCCTTGAAGACTGGTGAAGCATATACTTAAAAAGCAGGAAGGGATCCACACTCATTTCTCTTCAGCACTGAAAAGTTTAGGGCATAATTACAGATAGTTGTGTCCTCATTACTGGGGTGTGGAATTGGATTCTAGAACACTAAAAGTGATCCCATCTTGCCATTGTCTAATGTTCGTTTCTTCTGAGCACATTCATGTTTATTTTCCACTTGAATCTCCAATGTCTATTGTGTAAGATAAGCCACCTGTGTCCCCTAGTGAAAGACCATAAATTCTGAAGTCAGCCCTTGTTCCCAAAACCAAGGAGACGAAATGAAAGGGATGCAAGTGAAGACGAGGTTGTAGGTGTGGATGAGGTTTCCTTCCTAAAAAAAACAAAAGAAAAGAAAAACACAATACATTTATTTAATCAGTTACAGAAGCCTTTAGAAATGAAGCTTGCCATTGTGTGAGCTTATATCACAGGCTCTCTGCTTTTTTCCCTCTCTAAAATCGACTGATTCTGAGGTCTCCTCTGAACTTCCCCTCCCTATACAGTGACCAAGAGATCTAAAAATAATGCAGATTTCTAAAACCAATGAGTTGAGAAATCTGGGATTGTTTTCCACCTACATAGCAGTGAAAAAAATTGGCTGTAGGTCTGTACTCTGTGATAGCATGCCCTCTGCCCAAAACTGAGACTTCTGTTAGCAGAAGGACTCTTGCACTGGGAAAAGCTGGAAGCAGGTCAATCTTTGCTGCTTGTCAAAGCTAAAAGTTAAATTAAATCAGATGGGTTTTTTAAAAAGTAAAACAGATGAGTCTTTTTCTTAAAAAAAAAAAAAAAAAAGCGTTGGTCAGCTAAAGACTTAGTATTTAAAAGCACACGTTCATTATGCCATCTGTGGAACATGCAAACCAAATACAATATCTGCAGGAGGCACACTATTAAAATTTGGCAACTATTTCACCAAATTTGGCCAGGTTCTAAGAACACTAAAATCTCATGCTCTCTTTTCTAGATAGAGTTCCATTTAGCCTGTCTTGAGGGATTTATGAAAATCCCACCTTTCTGCCAAGTACTATCTGGAATTTTAGTATTGTTTTTGCTTTGTGCTTTTGTATTTTAAAATTCTATTTTAACTCGTTTTTAAACAGTTAAATGGATGCAATTACATTATATTGTGTATCCTGTAACCATGTGAGTAGCCTTAATGAAAGGCTCTGGAATGTCACTGGCTGGATTATAGTAATTTTGTAAATAATTATCCTACCGACTTTGTAGTCCCCATATCCAAATTTATGCAAAAGATTTAAAAGGATTTTAACCTCACCAAAAGAAAAGTTAAATTTAACCCAGAAGCTAATTATCTGTTACATAGCTGAGGTCCACTATTGATAATAAGAACTGAACTAGGGTCGTTTGGTGAACATCAGCAATTTATCCTATTGTTGGCCCAGGCTGGAAATGTTTCTATCTGAAGATAGAAAGCCATTTATGGAAACTTATCATTCACATGCAAATTATAGGCCTGAGACTATTCAATTGGTAAAGTAGTGGTGAATTAACCCAACAACCTATCTTTCTATGTATACCAAGCAGGCTGTGGAAACTACTGTAAAAGACAGTGGAAACCCAGCTAATTCAGCCAGTAGTTAGCAATTTAATGCAAGCAAGCCTTTTCAACTACACAACTACAGCTCCCTGAAAAACTTGATGTCCTCTTTCCTTGGCAAAATCATAGTCATTGCATTGGGTAGTTCTTAAACTGTGATACCTCATAACGTAAAACTCAGCAACATTAATTCTTTTAAAACTCAAGCTGATTTGTCTTGAGAAAAGGAATTTCTGATAAATACTGTTTATCTACTTTTTTCTTTTCTGGGTACTTTAACCAAGAACTTTTCTGGACTTTTACTGGCTTAGGGATGGAATGGTCTGGCCTCTTTGACTAACAGCCTCATGACTAGAGTTCTACACAGACCCTCTCACACTCCCCTAAAAACAAAACAAAGCAAACTTTAGAAGAGAGTCATGATTATATAGTTTAAGGAAAGTTTGCTGAATTGTGTTCTAGGTTCTGCTGCTCATCATTTTATTGTTTCTAGAGAGTAGATCATTATTTTTTGAAAGGGAGAAAGATGAAAACACAAAGCTGATTTTATTGCCTTCAACAATTACAATTTTCAGGAACAGGAAACTGGAACAGCAAAGCCTTGATAATCTAGGGGATCATTATTCAGTTTGAGTATTAGGACACCTGCCATGCTTTTCTGCTCCTTTACCTTTTGTTTCCAGGGCTTGAGGATATTTCATTGCTTGTTAGAAAAAAGATCTGGTAGAAGAAGAGAAAGGAAGAGCTAGGAAGGAAGAGTCCATTTTGAAAATGTAAAAAACTGTCTTGTTCTGAGGAGGGAGAATAAATGTGTTTGAAATCAAGGGTGAATCTAAAAATGAGGTAACAAAAGAAAGGAAAGGACAAGAAAAAAGTAGAAAGAAAAAATGGAAACAAAGCTTTTGTAAATAAGGAGGGGAAGAGGAGTTGAAGGGAGGGGAGAGGAATGGGGAAAAAGAAGAAGGAAGATATATCATGTACAGCTACAAATTCCCTATGAGGAATGTGATCATCGTGTATATCTAAAATGTACCAAGAAAAATATTTTTTAAAATAAAAATAAAATGAGATAACAGATCCAAAAATACCCAGCACAGAGTCTGCCTATAATAGGAACTTAGAAGGGGAGTTTTATAATCTGCACAACAATTGACACTCCTCTTCATCAGTAGTTCTCAGCCAGGGAGGTTTCACTCCCCAAGGAATATTTGGCACTGATTGCTGGAGACTCTCATGTCTCCAGAGACTGTCCTGTCTTGGGGATGACACTAGCATCTGGAGAATATAACTGTGAAAAGTCTTGAAAGCACATGGGAACTTGCTTCAGTGAAAATAGAAATTAAAACTGAGGCCACAGCATGGATTTACAGGAATAAACTTTGAGAAGGAGAGGAAAATGGGGAAGGGACTTTAGCTTAAGAAGAAATGCTGAAGGCAGCACAGCTGTGACAGTAAGTCAGGCTAGCCCATTAACAAGGGAAAGGGACAAGTTCTCATGGAATTGCTCTGGTGGGCTAGGGTCTGGTGATTTTCCCCTGGGCCATGAGTATGAAACGTGTTGAAACTTCTTCCTTGTATTCTAGGGGGTTTCTCCTTATGTAGGGTGTGGTCCAGCAGCTATCTCACCCTTGGAACTATTCGGTGTCCCCACTCCTATTACAGGGGACCTGGCCCTTGCAGTCAGAGTAGGAATTTGGGGGAGAATGTGCTCTATACATTGCTGGCAATGGGATAGAGAATCAAAGACATGCTGTCACTGTTCATGGGTAGCCAGTCATAGGTTAAGGCCCAAGAATTCCTCCATCCCTTGTCCTCATGAAGGTCCCTATCCTATTTAAGTCTAATTCTGCTGCCACCAGATGAAGCCAGTAACATGAGAGACAGCATGAGGGGAAAAGAAAGAGCAAGACTGGCACCAAACTGGCATGTTGGAAGGTGGAGGGCTTTCATTCAAACTCCATCTTGCCAGGGGCCACAGGCACAAAAACTTACTACACGAGGCTTTAAGGAAGTCTTATTTCCACCATAGGCAGATGGTGCCATACTAGCCATTAATTGTTGTAATAATCGTTTCTCTTTGTGTGATTTAGATGTTGTCCACAGGTCCCCAAGCATTCCTGTGTTCTTTGATGTTTGCCTTTACTCTTCTTTTCAGAAAAGGCAGGTTAATTATTTGAGGAGTGAGGGATAGTGGAACAAAGCAGAGCCAGTGAAGGACACACCTGGTAGTTCTAGGAGCAAGTGAACCACTCATCGGCTTCAGGTAGAGCCCTGTGATGCTTCTACACATTCTGCAATACCCAGGGCATCCCACAGCAAAGAATTATCTAGCTCTAGACATCAACAGTGCCAAGACTTCTGGTCTGCTGTGGATAAAACAGCATATACAGTGTCTTATTGGTACAATAAAGAGTAAGATGGGTGAGGGATTTAGCTGTGCCTGCCTCCCAAGCACAGGGTCCTGAGTTCGATCCCCAGTACTGAAAAACAAAATTAATAAAGAGTAAGATAGGTAATATTTGTTGACCCTTACTTGACTATATTATTTGTAAAAATATTTGTTTAGGTCTCCTTTTAGTGCCTGTTTTTGTTTCCAAAGTAGGTTTAGGCCAGGTAGGTTTCTTCAACAATATATAGTCTTCATCAAAACAAAAATTCTTAAGTATTACTAGTACTGCACCTCAGAACCGAAACCTTTAGAACCGAAATAGATTGATTTCCACAGATTTAATTTACCCTAATTTTTAAGAGATTTGCATAAAATCAGGGACACCTGTTTACTTGTTCCACCATCTTCTCTTCCTTCTAAAGAGATATTAATATGAATTCAAGCTACATTTTTCCCTTTTTTTACATTTTGAGGGTCTTGCTGTGTAGTCCAGGTTGGCCTTGAACTCACTATGTAGCCCAGACTACATAGTGATCCTCCTGCTTCAGACTCCCAAAAGCTGGAATTATAGGTGTGCACCACCACACCTGGCTGTTTCTCTTTCATTAGATATTTTATTTGCTTTAAAATACTGCGTAACATGACATAAACATTGCTTTAATCCTATTTTATTGTGATCCATAGTGAGTGGTGAGCTATATCCCCAACTCTTTTCATTCCTTAATTTTATTTTGAGACTGAGTCTCACTAAATTGCCCAGGTTGGCCTCAAATTTATAGTCTTCCTGCCTCAGCCTCCAGAATAGCTGCTGGGATCACAGGTGTACGCCACCATAACTGACCAACATAAACATTGTTCTTAAAAACAAATCTATACATAAATAAGAGGGTAATCCCTTTAAGAATTTAGACTATAGCTGATTCCCTCTTTGTCACATTCTTGAGAGAGAGAGAGAGAGAGAGAGAGAGAGAGAGAAAGAATAGGGAGAAAGAGAGTGACAGAGACAGACAGACTACAGATTGAACCTAGGGCCTTCACACTGTATCCTCAGCCCTTTCATTTATGTATTTATTTATTTTTATTTGAGACAGGGTCTCCCTAAGTTTCCCAGGGTGGGCTTGAATTTGCAATCCTCTTGCCTCAGCCTCCTAGAGTCCTGGGATTATGGGCATCAGACATCAGGCCCAGCTGTTATTCTACATCTTAATTATAGCTATCCTGACTCATTTTGCTTTTCTTCAAACACAAATGGCAGAACTATTGAATGTTTAGAAAATAGGGAGAAACTGTCAAATACTCATCATTTTATGAACCTAACATAACTATTATGTTTGGTAAATTTTCTAGGCTTTTAAAAAATGTATTTTTAGATGAGCTAAGTCATGAGTGTTTCTTATTTTAATCAGCTTTTTTTCACTTAACATCATCAGATGAATCTGTTTCTGTACTACGGAACAATATTTACAAGCTTTCAGATCTAATAATGGCCTCTTTCGTAGATTGTTGGATCATAGTTAGTTTTCTCTATTTTTGAAATTTTTGGTTGTTTCATTTGTTTGCCTGCATACTTGTTTGGGTTTAAAGTCACTATAAAATAATGCTATAGGAAACATATGAAACTGTATTAGTATTTCTCCTTTTTAGACTACATCACCACACTAAATGTCTGAGTTTTATGCAGAAAAAGATTTGATAGTGAATCTTTTCACTATATCATATTTATTTTGAAAGAAATACTTTTTCACTCTATGTGTGAAAAATAGACTTTAAACCTGACAAAAAGGACAGAAAGCGAAGATTTCTCTCTACTGCACAATTAACTTGGTAAATTATGAGAAAAAATAATATTCTTTTCTATATAACAATAAAAATTGCTGGTAAAATGTGAAAGCATTTGGAGCTAATAACACAGAACTTTGCGTTCCAAATGGGAATCCTGCAAATAAAATATGTTTTCTATTCAATTAATCTGGAACCTCTAAAGATAAAAAAATTAACATGGAAAAAACCCCTATAGTTATACATTGTTATATCCCCAGACTGTCCCAGTTAAATTTAAAACAACATAAATATAGTGCAAGTAAACTTTCATATATTGTACAATTAGTAATTATTCTGAGGATCTTGCCTTAACACATTTTATATTTTACATGCTGGTGAGCTGTCATGTCATTTAAAAGTTTCTTTTAAAATAAATTCCATCCTGGCCAGGGATTTAGCTCAGTGGTTCTGCTGTCTGCTTCGCCAGCACAAAGACCTGAGCTTGATCCCTGGTACAAACAAACAAACAAACAAACAAATACATAAGTAAATAAACAAATAACATCCTGTGCCAGTTACTGCTAGGTATGGGCCTTCTCACAAGTCCTACCTTGTCTTTCCTTTCACAAAGCCCTCCTTGACACCCTGATGCGTTGATGGTTACCATTTTATAGGTTAGAATTCATCATGTTCATGTCCTCCTGCTCCAACTCCAATGGACATAGGCTCATCAATCCAGACCCTCACTGCATGTGAGTCCCCTGGGGCAGAGAACTAAGAGGGTGGGCCCCTAACTTGAAGGAAGGAAACATTAAAGGGAGCAGTATGAATGAGGAAGAGCAAAGCCATTATCATAGTGTTCCAGTTCCCTTTGCAGCTTGGAGAATCAGAGGTGACAGACCAAGTCTGACAGAGGCCTGAGGTGCCTCCATTGTGACAAGCAAGCCTGACACTGACAGCTGAGCCTCGAAGGGAGGAATGCATGTTGGAAAGGGATTCCTTTGTTGTTCCATGTTTTCTTCTATGTGTTGGAGCTTTATGCCCTCTTTCCTATCTTTGTTGTTGATTTTGGATGGCACAGAATGTTTCTGGGAGGCTTAGGCTTGAGGTCCAACCTGCAGTGTTTTCCTTCCTTTTGACCCTGTTTTTCTCACTCTCTTTTCTTGGCTGAATTTTCTGAAGGAAAGGTTTGTGTGTTCTTGTCCTCTTGGTCCATAGTCTTCATATAGAATAATATTGTGTATAATTGCTATATAGTCTCAGAAACCACAAGAGGGCTTTTCTTTGAGCAGCTTAGCGAGTGAATTCAGCAGCAAAGTGGGAAGTAGTCCTCCAGCCAGGAGAGATGGTGCTCATCCTGAGTGCCCAGATTCTGGGCAGGGCACCATGGACACAGTGTATTGTGTCATGTCACAGAGTACAATCTTCTCTTCCTTAGAAAAAGGAAGCATTTTGCATAGAGACAAAGGAAAAGGACCCACAAATGTCATCTTTTATCTCTTGTTTTCAATGGGTGGATGTTGGAATTTTTGTTTTTGACATGTATTTGTAAAATCAATCTTGCCAAGATACGAGTTGTTTTGATTTTTCACTATTATTACCTCTTGTTCCTCCTGTCTTGACTGCTGACGTTCCTCAGTGATTCTAATGTCTATTTTATGGGAAGCAGCCTTCCCATGGTTTCCTTTTACACACTGGCAGGGCTATCTTTATACTTAAAAAAAAAAAAAAGTAAGATAACTGTCACTAACCTCATGGGGGATTTGCAGAAAATCATTTAGCCCACCTTGATTGAAGGGTAGAGTCCTTATTGGTTTTTTTAAGCTTGTAATAAATGATACCTAATTCAGCATTATTGTGCTACCTCAAGGGTAAAAATGTTTTAAGGTTATTTTGGTCCTGAGTTCTACATACAGTGTTTGAAATGTCTTTTAATTGGAGGGTTTTTTTTAAGTCATTGGGGTGAATCTTGTTTTAACCTATTTTAACCTGTATTTTAATCTCAGAAGAATGATTGGAAAGCAATTTTTGTTTTGTGGTATTGGCCAAATTTATATTTAGAAGTCATTAAGAATTACATCATTATTTGCCATAAACAAAGTTGGGATTTTTAAAAAGGAAACTCTAGGGCTTGGCTTCACTCTAGGTTAATAAAGACTGACAAATCATGTCTGAAAAAAATAAAATAAATAAAATAAAAGGAATTCCAGGTGCCAGGGATTTAACTCAGTGGTGCCGCCTGCTTTGCAAGCGCAAGGTCCCAAGTTCGACCCCTGGTACCAAAAAAACCCCCAAACAAACAAATAAAATAAATTCTAGTCTAATGAATCAGATCATCAAAGGGCAAAAGGATCTTACTGATAACACAAATTAAAGCCATAATATTTTGAATATTAGAACCTAAAAACTCAAATGTTCTCATTAGAAATAAGTTGAGTTTTTGCTTTTATCATCTCTTGTCTTCCTTTGAATTGAGATTTGTAGTTGAAGTGTTGAACATGGACTGTATGAGCTTATGCTAATTCAATGTTATGTTGTACATGTGAAGCAGTTTTATAAACCCCAAGGACAATGAACATCTAATATGAATGTTTTCAAAAGTGCATTTTGAGCATCCTATATATGAAAAGTAGCCTTTTAAATTGGCCTAATGGGAAGAAATCCAAGATTTGGCTGTCTGGCACACTGAATTTAATAATTTATAGTGTGGATTTGTTTTTCCTTCACATACAACAATAAAGATGTTTGGATTGATAAAATAACTGCAGTTAGGGCTTTTATTGGCAGTACCAACCAGGAACATAGATCTTTGTCTTAGAAATGAACATAAGTCTCTAGATAGCAAATCACTGGGACTTGGTTCACAATGTAAATAAAGCACATTGCCAGAAAGACATTTAAAATAGTGTTTGTACTGGGAAGGTTCAAAAAATGATTGGAAAACCATCAACTTGTTTTGCACTTTGCGGATTATCTAGGGAAAATATTAAAAACCTGATGGGCTTTTCTGTGTCTGTAGCTAACCTCTGTGTTACTAGACAATTCTTTATCTCCATTTTGGGCATTATCATTATGAGGTCAACTCTACTTAAAATAATATGAGTGATTTAGGGTCCTATACCAATGGTAACCATTCTTCATGCCACTGGATCTGTACCGTTATTCATATGGGCCATGGAGAGGTGTTTTTAACTGCTTATGCAGGTAAATTGTGCTAAAGTAAACCCCAGGCTGTAAGCATTTCCCATTTACAGCTAACAAAATTAATAACTTTATAAATTGCAGGTAGTCTTCATGAGTCTATGCAAAAGTTTTTGGGACTGTGGACTTGTAGCCCTAGATGATATTACAGTACAGTTGGGAAGCTGCTGGTCTCCAGGTAAGAAGGCAGTTATTTCACCTGTTTGTCTCCCTGGCATGTATGTCACACTTCTAGTTTCTCTAAGAGCCTGATGCACTTCATGTATGCCATCCTTTGCTTTTCTTGACAGAAGTGCCTTAGTACAGAGCTTTGTAGTAGGCTTCAAAATTTAGAAATGATGATTCACAGGTACTGTGTGTCTTTGCACATGTGATTTCAGCCCCTTTTTGTAAGAGAGGTGGTAACACCTACCTGAATATTGGGGATAATATATATATATATATACACACATTCCCTGGCATAGGACCTACCATAAAATGGTGCCTTAAAAAATTCTTCTATTTTAATTATAATAGTTAATATTGTTGTTATTATTTACATCTCAAAAAATGCATATTTTACCCAGGCATGGTGGCACACGCCTCTAATCCCAGCACTTGGGAGCCTGAGGCAGGAAGATTGCTATGAGTTCGAGGCCAGCCTGGGCTACATAGCAAGACCCTGTCTCAAACAAACAAACAAAACAAGCATATTTTCAAGTCATATTGATGAAATTCTTATCTCACAGATATAAACATATAATTTTAAAATTTTAATAAAATATGTATTTTCTAAGTGAATTAAATGACAATGAAACAGTAGACCAAGCAGCAATGATAGTGACAAAATAAAGTCATGGCAGCCAACTATGGCTACAACGTCCTATGACAAAATGGTATATACCTCAACCTAGATCACTGAGCTTAATCTACTAATTATGTTGCATCCTAAATTGTGGAATATCTATTTCTTTAAAAATAGAGAATTGTGGTGTCAGTGTAGTACAGGAGAGTAATATCCATATTTATCTAATTAAAAGACAGTTTGAAGTCCCCAGTAAGTTGTGGGGAGCACTCTTCTAGGAATAGTAATTTTTTAAAGGATGTTCTGTTTAATGGAGTACATTAAATAACTGGTGTCCCCTTGCCATGATACAACATATATTTTCCCCTGTACAATTTGAGAAAGAATATCAACAACCTGCTTTCTCAGAAATATATTAATATAGCCCAGGGATTTAGCTCAGTGGTTCTACCGTCTGCCTCACAAGTGTAAGGTCCCGAGTTCGATCTCCGGTACCAAAAAAAAAAAAGAAATATATTAATATTTGAAAATGAAATCCCTTTTAGTAGAAGCTAACTGGGTTGGGAAGATTCAGATTTAGTCAAAGTAACAAAAGCATCAGGAAATCAGTGTCAGGATCTTACTTTCTTTAAATGAAATGGAAGGAAGCAGAGTGCTAATTTAAAGCTCAGCTTTGTGACATATCACTTTGACAAAACAAAACAAAACAAAACAAAGTAAATTTAAAAGGCCAGGGATTTAGCCCAGTGGTTCTGTCGCCTGCCTTGCAAGCACAAGGACCAGAGTTCGATCCCCGGTACCAAACAAAACAAAACAAAACAAAACAAAACAAAGACATATCACTTTGAAAGGGAAAATATTGAAAGATCCCAAGGAATAATAATTTTTAAAATTTATTCTTTAGTACAAATAATTACCAAATTATTAAAGAGCATTCAAAGACAAATATTTCTCTTTGAAAATGGAAAATAACACTCTAGGTAGCAAAATAACAATTCCTAATATTTGTCTTGCAAATAATTTCTAAGAACTTTGGGTTTAAATACTTTATATCCATCATCTCATTTAACCCTCACAAACTGGATTAATGTTCCCATATTACACATAAGAATACTGAGGTTCAGAGAAATGAAGTCGCTTGCTGTACACAGCTATTTTTCCAGAAGTCTGTTTGATTCTCTCACATGTCTCCTTCCCCTCCAAAGCAGGTATAGAAATGCTATGAGGATGTCCTTCACTCATCCCAGATTTCTGAAGACAGCTCCTGCCTGCATTAAGCAATTTGATTTTTTTCATATTTTCATAAAGGCAATAGACCTCCAGTTTTCAGAGTTTTGCAAGCTAATTCTCACAAATACCTTTACAAGATGGGAAGTGTCTTTCTCACAGAATGCCAATATTAAATCTAGATTTTTGATTGTTCTCTATCCCTATAGCAGGAGCCATGGTGGGCCACAGATTGTAGCTAGAGAAGTGACGGTGGGGTATGTGGGCTGCGCTGCCGGAGGGGGCTGCCTCTCCATCATCACATGTGGCCAGACAACACTCAGACATGTGGAGCAGACTACCAGGGAGTGTGGGATGCACATTCATTGAAAGTATCTCAGCAATTGCAACACCTGCTGTTTCCTTGCAGAGAGCCTCCCACCTCCACCTGGACAATGCACTTTTGATCAAGATGAATGTGCCTTTACTCAGGAGAAGAGAAACCGGAGCAGCTGGCACAGGAGGCGAGGAGAAACTCCCACTTCCTACACAGGACCAAAGGGAGATCACACTACTGGGGTAGGTGAGTTATGCCACATGGTGTCGTTTATTAAGGAAACCTCCCAAAGTAGCATCCTAGATTGTTTGGTACATTTTGAAATGTGTAAATTTATGTCTTGTGTTTAGAATGTGCCACACATGTTATTCTACTCACGTAGGATAATTGACTAGGTGAATTGAAAAGCATCCTTTCTGTTTTTAGCAATATGGCTGCAAAGAAGCTCTGAAAGACTTACAAAGATAGGCATGCAAACCCTAGAAATAAGATTAAAAACAAGGCAGAAAAGGACAAAAGTAGAACAAAATGGTTATCTAAATTGGATTCAGGGATGAGGCATTATATTCTACTAATATACAGAATGTACTGGCAAACAGGAGAGGAGGCATACAAGTCAAATTCCAAGCTTTCTACAGCTAAATCAAAGATGGAAAATTCATCTGTGAAACATGATTCATGGCATTCTTAAGATAAAAACAAAGGGACCAGTGTGCCTGGAGTGTAGGCAATCAGGGAGTGGATTCTGTAGAAAATGTATAAGCTACAACAGAGGAGACTAAAAGTTGGTCTTATTATCATCACCATATATTAGCACGTACAAACAATGTCAATGATAAACATGCCATATTGTGTGGATCTTTCTCACTGGCCCCCTTTGTTCATTTGGTTTATTGGTTGGATCAAAGCACACTATTTAATCCAATATTTAGTATGCCCTTGATACTAAACTCATAGAGATATTTCTTCAAGGATCCTCACAGAAGAACCATTATGAGAGTAAATATGAAGATGAATTACATTGTGCTATATCTTATGGTCTACCTTTAGATAAGACTATGGTATATATAACCTGTTTGTGGAATGGCTAAACTTGGTAGGGTTCAATCACAAATAGATTTATTTTTTCTTTCCATCTCTCTCTTTACACTTATTCTCAGGATTCATCACCTCTTGGCAAATCTCTTAGCTTCCCAATTCTGTTGAGATATTAGAACAGTCCCACATTCAGGTACATTAAGGAGTCTGATCCAAATCAAAACTTCTATTTGTTATGCAATCAAATATTCTTTCTTTACTTCAGCTTGGGCTAAGGATGATAAAAGGAGAACTATCCATTCTTTCTTTTTCACCTCTCCCCTGCCCTTCTCCTTCATAATACTTTAGTCTGGGCAGATAAGGGAGAATTAAAAGAACTTTAAAAATATTTGATGCTCTTTTAAATTCTCTCTTGGCTATTGACTGTCCTTTGTTATAACAGACAGCTAAACTCTGGGAACCTCTGCGTCTTAACCATTTCTGGTTGACCTTCTGTGACCACTCTTTTCCCCCTTGGTGCTTGCACTACAGAGGTTCTTGGATTCCTGGATTCCTCCTGAAAGTTTTAGCTTGGGTTCTTTGAAGAGCATTTGGTTGCAGTTACCTTTCTGGTGAGTATTCGTTTGGTCTCAGATATTAATGCACTATTAATGCAGCCTCATCCTATGGTGACCTCGCTTGTCTTCTCACTGCCTCAGCAGATTGTGGAATGTTATCGCTTCAGTAAAGGATGCTGGGGAAGAGATTCAACACTGGCCCAGTGGTAGACCAGATGCCCACTTTCAGCTTTGAGTAGAAAATTCTAAGAATCCTTGAGACTAGATCTGTGAAGATAATGGGAAGTTAAAACAATAAAAAAAGAAAGATTTCTCTATGTTATGACCATTTTGAGAGCTTACAACAGAAAACAGAACTCAACCTGACTTAAGTGGGAAGGGAATCATATTAGACTTAATAACAGAGGTTAGCAGTGGGCATAGGTTGATGCAAGAGATAAAAATATGTCATGAACAGTTTCTTTCTCCCTCTGCCAATCTGTACTGGTTTTTCTGAATTGGCTTCAATCATAGGCAGAGTCTCTTATCATGGTAATAAGAAACCTGTAGCAGCTGTAGTCTAATGGACTATCAACACTAAATCTAATGGAAAGAGATAACTCTAGCAAAAATAAGAAAATTGAATTTTACCTATTCTTATTTGGCAACATCTTGAAGGCAGGGTAGAATAAAATTCACTTTTAAATTCCAACAGGACTCAGTATTGTGCCTTATACATGAGGGCACTCAAAAGTGCCTATGAAATGAATCAATCAGGCAGTCTTGTATCTATCCATAAGCATTCCCTGACACATAAAAGAATAACCATTTATTTAGCAAGACCACTAGAAAAAGGAATTGTGGCAAGGTATCTTTTTTTCATTACAAAAGAATAAGTCAGTGATAAATCAGTTTTAGCTAAAGTCCATTTTAATCAAGACATTGCATGGATGGGCATTTTTCCTGGGAGAGAGTTGATAGTAGATAACCATGTTACTACAAAATTACTACAAAAGACTACTTTAGGTAACAGAGTCCATGGAATGCCTTGACAGGAGGGAAGACAGAGGAAAACTAATAAATAATAGAGAGAAGAAATCCCTGAAAAGGGCAGAGACGAACATCAGGCCAGAGTTAAAACAGACCCAGGGACTTTGGAGTTAGGGTGACCCAAATTTCCCCACTCACTTAATATGAGACATTGAGAAATTCAAATCTCCATGTCTGTTTCATCATCTAGAAAATGAGAATAATTACAGCTACTTACCTATTTACTTAACATCAGAGAGTTTTGTGGGTTCAAGGTATTGGCAGGGTTGGTTTCTCCTGGGTTCTCTCTTAGGCTTGCAGAGCACTGTCTTCTTGCTGTGTCTATACCTGGTCATTCCTCTGTACCAGCACATCCCTGATGTCCTTTCTTGTGACACCAGTCATATTGAGTTAGAGCCCACCCTCACAACCTCATGTTAACTTAATTACCTTGTTAAAGGCCCTACCTCCAAATACAGTCATATTTTGAGGTACTGGGGCTAAGACCTCAGAACATGTATTTTGGAGAGACACAATTCAACCCATAACAGACTTTCTTCCAGAAATGGGGTGGACACTAAATGATGGGGTAACTTAACTTTTAACTTAAATAGTTACCATCTAGCCTGTAGCCTGGCCTTTATGTCTTTATACTAAAATAACTTATTGTCCAGTGTGGGGAGGTAGCTCTGTGGTAGAAGGCTTGCCTAGTATGCACATAGGCCTTGGGTTTGATCCCCAGCACCCAAAAAAATGAAATAAAATACAGTAACTTTATTGTCTGAATTGTTTGATCTGTACACCACATTCTACCTCTTCGCCATATACTCAATATATATGAAAATCTAACAAATACATTCAATGCATATAAAATTACTCATAATTCTCCTCCTTTATTTAAATTATTCCTGGGTTATGGGGACATGTGTTAAGTAAAGTGGTCTATGTTTAAAGAAAATGATGTGGTTATGTTTGCTTTTTCTCTTTGAAAACATAAAGAATGTTTCAGTTGACTAGAGTGAAACTTTATAGCAAAAACTGAACGCGAAAACTTCTTAGCGTATTCAATATTTAGAGTGAATATTTGATGCGTTAAATGAAATTCTTTGGTGCACAGCATAGAGAACGCTGACTTGTTTAGAAGTTAATTACTTCTACAGTCTATCTGCTTCTTCATTCTTTATTTCACCTGTTTCAATACAAATTTCCAAAAGGTTCTCAAAGTACCTTCTAGTTTTCTACTAAATAAATTTTTTGCAGGTTATATCTTTGTATTCCCATGCACAGCAATGCAAATGAGAAAATACATTTGCTATGCTAGGCCCAAAGTAACTACAGGATATATAGCACTGAGGTGAAGGTATTTCATTTTTATTCTTTAAATTACTTTAGTAACCTGGGCATGTTGGTATGTACCTATTATTCCAACAGTCTGGAAAGCTGAGGCAAGAGGATCACAAAGCCAAATCCAGTCAGAGCAATTTAGTGACTTAGTAAGACCTTTCTCAAAATAAAAAATGTAAAAGGATGAGGATGTAGCTCAGTGAGTTCAATCCCCAGTACGAAAATTGTTTCAATATCCATTTTAATAGGGGAAATAATAAAGCTAGTGATCATTTACTGAACATTTACTCTTTGTAGGCACTGTGCTTGGAATCTTTACATCCGTACCACAACTTCTCAAGTCAATGGAAGGTACTATTTTTCAGATGAGGAAGCAGAACTTCAGAGAATGCCCTTCCAGTGCACAGTCCTTACCCATAGACTGAATTTCAGTGTTTTTTGATTCTACTGGCCATTGCCTATACACAGTGCCTATCAGACTCCCAGACTCCATGATACTAATAGCCCTAACCTGGAATAGCTGTGGCACCCTGTATGTGAATATCACAATGTTTCAAATAGCAGCATAAAAAATCACCCTAACATCCTTCACACCAAAATTTGGAGGATGGGACTAATCTCTGAAATGTTATATTCAAACCAGTAGGATTTTTGGACATCACTAGAAATTCATTCAGCAAAATCTATATTTTTTTCTGAACTATTTCTAATGTCTGTATACTAATATTGCAAGTTTAATTTCAGAACTACAGCCCAATACACCATTGCATAGCCTAAACACACAGAAGAGTGGCTTCCTCTTGTCCTGGCCTCTAATGGTGTGAGTTCTATAGGTTGATGTGTTTGGTTCTCAGATAATAAGGTGACAAGTGCTACTCATTCAAAAATAAAAGGAGAAGCAAACAAACATTTAAGGGCCAGGTGTGGTGGCACACACTTGTAACCCCAGCACTTGGGAGGCTGAGACAGGACAATTGCTGTAAGTTTCAGGTCAGCCTGGGATACTAGGCCTAAACTACATAGTGACACCCTGTCTCAAAAAACAAAAAACCAAAAAGACAATAAAATAAAATAAAACAAACATTTGTTAAAGCCACCAATATCAGAATTACATGTATATAAGAATCAAACATCTTAGAACTGAGAATAATCATAATTGTTACACAGTCCAGAGTCCCTGAGATCTTGATTGATCCTACATGTCCTGAGAACCTATTATACATTATAAGCCAAACCATGCGCAAATGCTCAGAATCATAACCAGTAAAGTAAGGGTTAAGTTATAGAAGTAATGGAACCACACCAAAGGACAGCTAGCTGGCTGTCCTTGGGAGTTGGACTTCATCAGGAATGGTAGGGAATGAGGAAACATGTTGGGATAAAGGAACAGCAGTTGTGAGGCATGGGACCATTTCGCAGTGAGGCAGCTTTCAAGAACTCTAAGTGATTATCCTTGGCTGGTGCATGTAGGATACTATCAACCAGGATTCTCAAACAATGGTATCTAAATTGTAAATCTGTCTTCTGGTAGTATGTTTGGAGATAGGACTCCAAAGAACAGGGTGCGTGATAGAGGCTGGAAAACAGGAGAGAAGAATCCATACAAAGATTCACCCTTGACTTGGCTACTACCATGTTCAAATGGTTACTTGACCCTGGGGACATCTAAGCTCTTTTATAGACAGTTACATCAGATGGTCAATCAATATAGGCCCGTTAAATAAAAAGAAAAGCTGGGAAAAGCCACACTATAAGTATGTCAGGTCATTGTGTGTGTCTGTCAGAATCAATACATGATCTCAGGTTAAATAAAGACAAGCCTTGGGAATGGTGCTCTTCAGTTAGCTGCCAAACAGACCAAATGATACCAGTCATCCAGGAATGGACTTTTGGGAAGCTCCATACCTGCACTGCTCTGTACAGACACCTTAGTTGTAGAACTCTTACTTTTTAAGTCCTTTACAGAGTAGGAGACATGGGGATTGGATTAGGGCAAAGGTAACTGTTCTTACCAAGATTCAATCATTTTTCTTGAACAAGCACTCTTGGATTACTGCACGCTTTTAGTTAATTCCCAGAGTTCTGAAAAAGTTGATTTTGACACTTTTTGCCAGTATTCTTGTTGGAGGAACAGGTTTTCAGAGATTCTTACTCCACGATTCTAAAAGTTCTGTACCCTGTACTCACCCCATATGTTTGTTTTTTGAGAAGTTTGAGTTCTTTGGTGAAATTCCACATTTTATAATCTCTTTTTAAAGTGGTGGGCCTGGTTTTTTCCGCCATCAGTGACATGTGTGAGTACAGACCACTTTGCATTCTTGTCAACATTTGGTATTGTCAATCTTTTTAACTTTAGCCATTTAATAGATAGGTAGTGCAATATAATTTTCAACTAATTTTTGGCTTACTGATTGTGTCAATCAGTGCTTACTAGAGAAACAGATTTAATTCAAATTTACAGATATATAAAAATTTACAAGATTGTCTTACAATGGTCACCCACAGAGTCAAGTGGAGAAGAGTATAAAAGGCCTGTCTACACACTGGAGATCTGAAAGATCCAGTTGAAGGCCTGGAACTCAGTGTAGTGTCCTGGGAAAGTCTGTATCAGGAGGCTGAAGGATCTGCACTGAAAGGCTGAAGGGTCTGTGCTGGAGGCTGAAGGGTCTGTACTGGAAGCCAAGAGGAGACAGCGTCCAAGGTGAAGGTGAAGACTGGAGCTCCTCCAAAGAAACAGAAGGGAGCCTTCCTTCTTCATTTCTCTTTTATTCCATTCAGGCAACAAGCCTATTTGTTGCTGTCACTCACACCCAGGGTGGGACTTCTGTCTTCAGTAAATCCCTTCAGCCACCCCCAGAACTATGCTGATCTAATTTAGTTGGGCATTTCTTACTCAAGTTGCCATGCTCAGGTAACAGAATGATGTTGATATATTATTTATTTTCTTGAATACATTATTAAAAGTTCATATTATTAAATTAAGAATAAGAGGCCTGCCCAGATTCCATCTGTAAGTGCACACAGATTCCAGCAAGAAGCCTGAGTGGACCAGAGCTGTGAGTGTGGGCAGGTCCCAGCCAGGGCCCCACCCAGACACTAGCAGCTTGGGCCCACAGGCCCCAGACAAAGGCCCACCTGGAAAAGAGCTATGCAGGTGGGCAAGCAACAGCCAGAGACCCACCCATATACCATTGGTAAACGTGTGCATACCCCAGCCAGAAGCCCACTCAGACAACAGCTATGCAGGGGGACAGGCCCCAGCCAGAGGCAAGCCCAGACATCATCCCAAGTGTGCACAGGCCCCAGCCAGAACCTTGCCAGGACAACAGGGCAGCACAGGGATCCAGAAGGCCACCATTCTGAACCCAGGAATTGGCACAGTACTCACCAGCAGAGAAAAGGCCTCTTGGTGGCTTGCTGAAAATTGAAGACCACTGGGTGAGCAAAAAGTCACCTCAACAGAGGTGCACCAGGCTGCATCTGTTGAAGTAAGAAGACATGTGAACAAGACTCAGAACCAGACTTCTAGATCACCTAAGGCAACCTCAAGGGGCAACAAGATGGAACAATCTGATACTCAACCACCTGGACTCCCTGAACTGGCAACAAAAGAGGATCTAGAAAAAATAAAATCAGAAATTATTTCTCAAACAACAACAGAGATTGTGTCCATAGTGAAAAACATGATTAATAACTCTAGAGCAGACACAGATAAAAAAATAGAGGAGCTGAGGGATATGATGGAATCCCAGAATTGGAAACAAATGAAATTCATAAAACAGATAAATTAACAATCACAGTTATTTTATAGTTCTTGTTCAGTAACTATATATGGGTTACCTGCTTCACACATATGGAATTTGTCTGTTTCTAGATACAAGCTTTACCTGTTTTTTATAATGTCTGGTAAATTTGATTGAATACTGGACATCGGAAATGAAAAATTACAAAATTTCTCCAGAGAGGATTCAACCTATTTTCTAAGAGATGACTAGAGTAGAGTAGTCCTCTTAGTCCAGTCATAACTGAGCCATCTTGAAGTGGGGCTGTAATTTTGTTTTGCTGGATCTACCTCTGGTTCCAGGTGTATTCTCAAAAAAAAAAAAAATAATAATAATAACCTGAAGGTTAGTGAGGAGCTGCCCTCCCTTGTATGTCCTAAACTTTAGTTTTGTCTCTTTAAGTGGTGAGAGTGTTAAAATTCTACTTGGTTCTGCATTTGACTTCTTGCCTCTTGTTCTTTGCAAGTTAAGAACTGGTAAATTGCCAGGTATAGTAGTGCCTGTTTGTAATTCCAGCTACTCAGGAAGCTGAGCCAAGAGGATCGTAAGTTCAAGGCCAGCCTAGGCAACTTAGGGGGACCCTGTGTCAAAATAAAAAATATTAGAGAGGTGTATAGCTCAGTGTTTCCTAGGTTCAATCCCCAGTGTAGGGAAGAAAAAATAATTGGGAAATGGCTTGAGGGAAGATTGCCAAGTGATGGGCTCTTTTCTTTTGTTACTCTCTTTTCTCATAAAACCTGGCCCTCCAAGACTTTGGCAATATTGAACTCCAATTGTTGTTGCCTTCACACAGTGAGTTGGTTTCTCTGTCACTTAGCATCTGCCCTCCACTTATCCTTTAACTTAGTAGGGAAACGCCTCAAAGGGAAAAGTAGCTCAAAGAATGTCAAGCTCATTCATTGACTTTTGGTTTTTGGGGGATGTTGGTCCCTCAAGACCTTGCTGCTTGGGAAACTCTCTGACAGGTTCAATTCAAGAATCTCTTCTCCCTCCAAAATTATCCACTTGTTTTTTTCAGTGTTCTCAGCAGACTGTAAATCTGTGTCTTAATTACTTTTTCCATTTCTAAGACAAAATACCCAACATTCACAACTTAAAGGAGGAAAGGTTTATTTTGGCTCACCATTTGTAGAGGTTTCAGTCTATAACTGGCTGGCTTGGAGGCATGATGGCATGGAGGAGAAATAGTTCATGGCAGAAGTAGCAAAGCAGCAGCAAGCCTCCCTCTGCCCTTTGTCCCATCCAGGCTACAAGCCTTTTGGATGGTGCCACCCACACCCATGGTAGGACTTCCATCATCCACACCCAGATCTATGCTAAACCAATTTAGTTATCACACACCCTTAATCCTAGTATCACACACCCTAAATCCAGCCCCCTCTGAAAAGCCCCAGCTATGAGCACAAGAGCTTTCAGGGGATATCTAGATACAAACCATAACAATCCGCTACCAGTAACTCAATAGAGCCAGAAGGAGGTGTCTCTGATATCTCACTCTGTAGAATCATTTATTTAACAACATAATCAATTTACTTAAAATTTGAAGGCATTTGCTCTTTTCTTTTGTACTACAAGCCAACCAATGTTTAGAATGAAATCTTAGTGTTTCTGGCCTTTTATAACTGTATTCTTTTGTTGATACTTTCTTGTTCTACCCAAGCTCTTGCTGTGTCTGAGATTATGGTATTATATGGTGTTTTGTTCTCTGGCAAGGGGTAGTAGGAGGAGAGCAGTAAGATTTATAAGCCTTTGGCTACACACTGGCTGATTGACTATATTCATTTTCTACTTCCTTCCATTTATAACTCTCTGTCTTGAATAATAAATATTAGGGAGCAATCATGTTAAAGAAAAAAATTATTCTATGATACTAATCAAAGGATAGTAATACAGACTTTATTCAAAACCATCACAACTATGAAGGGCTTATGCAGTGGAGGGGAGAGATTGGGCTCATCTTTGAACACTGCATGGGCAAGTGGGAATTAGAATCAAAGAGCCAAGTGAGGGTCAGTACATAAAAAATAAGTAAAAGGTAACATCAGGGGTAAGGGGATTCTGGCTAAACTGACTTGGAGGATTCTTGCTGAAGACAAGCCAGGGTGATCAGAGGTTACCTGGGGAGTGGTGGGGAATGGGAGCCTGATCACATGTCAAGCGTGATCAGACAACAAGTGTTGGGGGTGAGGAGATTTCTGTTAAATTAGCAGGGTGCTTGATAAATTGGATTTTATAACAAAGTACACAGATAGGTCTAGGTTTAAGAGTCTGACAACAGTTTGGTTAAGCAAACAATCCTTGTCAACTATCAGGGTGCTAGAGTGCTGCACATATTCCTTTTATTCAGTTACTACAGAAACCACTTTGATAGTCACTTGGTATTTTTCTAAAAAGTGATTTACTTGTATATAATAAATGTAATGTTGTTTAGATGAATGTCACTGAAATTTCTCTTTAACAGGAATATATTCTGAAATAAGAAATTTTTAATTGACTCAAATTTACAACAGTTCATAACTTTCTTTTAGGATGCTGGGAATGCTTTTTTAGGATGTTTGTAGATCAGCTAAGGTATCACACACATTTTGACTATTACTGAAATCCATCCAGGGAAGTTTTAATAATTATCGGCTTGGATCCTGAAGTACAATAAGAAACTTGAGGATGCTGGTTGTGGTAAAACACACCTCTAGGAGGCTGAGGCTGGAGGATCACAGGTTCAAGCCCAGCCTAAGCAATTTATCAACTTAACAAGATCCTGTCTCAACATAAAAAATTTACAAAGGGCTGGAGACATACCTCAGTGTGAAGCTCTGGATTCAATCACCAGTACCACAATAAATAAACATACACACACACACACACACACACACACACACACACACATATAAGAATACAGCAGCAGCAGCTTTCCAGTGATCAGATGTACAATTTAATTTAAATAATAATGAAATTACACCTAAAAAGGAGATTTCCTACTGCCTACATTGCTGATTTATTGCATTTAGTCCTAACAAGCTTTTCTATGCCTCTCTTCAAGTTTAGGCTGTAAAGTAATGACATTATACAAAATGCCAGAAGTTATATATACATTAGTAAAGTAATAGACTCAAACTCTGAACCCACAACACAATATCTTTCTCCCTGATGTCTGCAGGTATCTGGTGTTGGTAGCCACAAGGTCCTTTCTGAATTCATGTAATGCATTCTGGAACATTCAAAGGATGTACCTGTACTCCTAGGGTGCATTCTACCTTTTAACTTTCCATCCTTAAAATCTGTTAATCTCTACTTGGAAGAACACATACAGAGAGAGGGGGAGAAAAGAGGAGAGACATACAAAGCTGTTTTACAGATAACTGCATTAGATGGTCAGTCAATATAGACCCATCAAATAGAAAGAGATGCTCAGAAAAACCCTATTATAAGTTTGTCAGAATATTATGTGTCTATTTCAATCAATACATCATCGTGTGTACAATTCCAAGGTAGAGTTCCTAACTTACTAATGGACAATGTCATAAACCTTTCCAAAGTCTAGGGTGGTATGCTGTAGTCCAGCAGAAAGACCAAACAATAAACAGTAAGTTGCCTCTATCCATTGCTGACAAAGAAATTGGGATGTGGTTACATAACCTCTCTGAGCCTCAGTTTCCTCATATGTAAAATGATAATAATCCATTCTCTGCTAATCTCTTAGGGTTCCTGAGATGATTAATTGAGATTATAGGATTTAGCTCAGTGGTTCCAGTGCCTGCCTCACAAGTGCAAGGACCCGAGTTTGATCCCCAGTACCAAAAAAAAAAAAGAGATTATATTTGTAAAAAGGCTTGATAATAAATGAACAGTATTATTATTTTTATAATTATTGATTCTTCTATAAAATTTGATGTTTATCTCTGAAATAATTTCCTGGACTCAATGTTTTATGTTATTTGCATTTCTAAAAAATAGAAAACCACAGCCTGTGAATACTAGTAAAATTAGTAGAAATTAGAAGGTTTGATAGAAGCCTTAAGGCAATGTTTCCCAAATTGCTTTACATCTACCATCAGGTAATTCAAAAGCATACATTTTTTTTCATTTGCCAGAAATACCCAGGTATAAAAAGTGTATATAACCAATACATCAAAACCATTATTTTGGGCTGGGGATTTAGTTCAGTGGTTCCGCCACCTGTCCCGCAAGCACAAGGACCCGAGTTTGATCCCCAGTACCAAAAATAAAAAAAAAAAAACACCATTATTTCATAGACTTATGGCTAGTTTTTGGTTTTTATGTATGAAGTTTCCTATTTGAACAGTATTAAAGCAATGAAAGTGGAAGGTATTTAAATAAAACAGTAAATGAATACAGGTAGTATATGGGAAGACAAAAAATTCCTGCAAGTCATACTTGTATGACTAAACTTGGGAAAGACTTGTAGTACTAGTCATTTTAGTAAAGTAACAACAAAAACAAACTAAAAAAACCTAGCCCTATCATGTGACTCCTACCAAAAGAATAAAGGCTTTCGTGACAGATGGCTAGTGACTTGTATCAAATTTGGGTGAACTTCTCAGAATTTATCTATTTCTTGCCACCATCTGCTGGAGCAACTCTACCCTGCAGAACCAGAAAGTTTCCTGACACAGATGCTTCTTCTTTATGAGACAGTAAAAGCAACTCTTAACAAATCTCCCAAAGTTTTATTGGGAATAGTCATTTTATTTGCATTTATATGATGCCATGTTGCCAGAATTCTTTGTGAACATTTTAGTAGACCTGGTGCTTATAGGGATTTTGTAGCCAAGTGATAATGGAATGGATAAATCAACAGACAACTACCCAGATTAGTGAAAAACTACCTTCGACTCTCTAGTTCCTTGTCCACTAAGTCCTCTAGGGAACAGACTGACATTGAAGCCTCCCTCCCCCATTCTGCTACCTCCCAGAAAAGTAGCTCTGCATTGTTTTTTTGGAAACAAGTCCAGAAAAAGAGACACCATCACTTTTTTCTTTTCTTTTTTTTCTTTTTTCTCGGGGCGGGGGGGGGCACTCTTAGAGATTCAATAAATCTTCATTATTTCTGGTAATTAAATTTTCATTCCACACAATACTAACTGAAGGTAGGACTCTTCCTCATTTCCAAGAATACTCCCTTCTTGTGTGAAATAGTAATACATTAAAATATCAAAAAGTGAAATGTATTTGTGAAATTGTGCTTTAGAAAAGACAAAATGAAAACAAGGTATTTGGGGTTTTATATATGTATATATAACTGAATTTAACAGCAGTCTTTCTCAAGTTCTTGACTTTTGTACCTCAACCCACAACAACTAGTACTAGGGGTTGAATCCAGGGCCTTTAGACTGAGCTGCATTCTCAGCCCACTTTTTTTTAATTTTACTTTTATTTTTTTGGTACTGGGGACTGAACTTGGGACCTTGTGCTTGCAAGGCAGGCAGTGGAACCACTGAGCTAAAAAATCCCCGGCCCATCAGCCCACTTTTTATTTATTTTGAGACAGGATCTCATAAGTCACTAAGTTTTCCAGGCTGCACTCAAACTTGAGATCCTTCTTCGTCAGCCTCCTAGAGTGCTGAGATTACAGGCTTGCACCACCAGGTCTGGCTCCAGTTATCTTTTAATAAGTTTGGTTGTTGACATCCAGACGTGTAGCACTGCTACCAAACTAGCCTGAAGCCATAAAACTAGCTGTAGATCATCAAAATCTCCAATGGCTTCAATCTTTCCATAACTAATCTTATCATGCTAGTTTCTGATATTGTCAGATCCCACTTATACAGAGAAGGCTTTGCAGGATGAGCTTTTTTAAAAAAAAATTGTGGTAAAATATGCATAACATAAAACTTACCCTTTGAACCGCTTTTAAATGTATAATTCAGTGGCACTAAGTTCAGTCACATCATTGTACAACAATGACTACCATCTGTCTCCAGAATTTATCATTTTACAAAACTGGAGTTCCATACTCATTTATGACAAGCTTTTAAAATCATTTAAAAGTAAAGAATCATTTTGGAGAGACACTTTGAGCAATTGTTCTAGCCAAAGGGTGGATGTCTTTTCCCCCTGATTTTTAGGCATTCTCTTCCAGCTTATTGAGTGCAGCTAGCTGTTCCTTCCACATGACCTCTTCACTGAGCCCCTGGGACTCCTGGCCCTGAAAAGGGCAGCCTGGAGCTGAGGGACAGCTGCTTTGTAGTTCAGGATTATGGACCCGGTGTGCATATGTGTGTCTCCACATATCATAGAGTGATGCAAAAAGCAGATGGGGGCGGGGATTTAGTTCAGTGGTTTCGCCACCTGCTGCGCAAGCACAAGGACCCAAGTTCAATCCCTGGTACCAAAAAAAGAAAAAAGAAATGAAGGGGGAAAAAAAGCAGGTGGTACTCTGATCTCCCAGCAGATCCACTGGAACCCCATCTTGAATGTTAAACAGTGACCCACACAGGGAAAGCAATTTGTTTTCTCCAGTTGATCATCTCTTCCACAAACTGGACTTCTTGTACAGAAACACAAGAGCTGGTCCAAAGCGTCAGTGTTAGGGCTTCCTGGCTCCTGTCCAGAGCTTTTGTTTGCAGAAACAGACAGTGCTTGAGGCTGTGGCAAAACAGCCACAGGTTTTGTGGCAAAACTTGTTAACATCCAGGGCTTTTTTCTGCTTTCCAAACATATGTGAGTCAGACTAGCCCTCTCTCAAGGCTCTGATCTTTTCTTGGGAGAGGAAGTCTCATAAGCAAGTCAAGAAAAAAAGTGTAATGAAGAGGAATAATTGGTTTGGGGATAAAAGGAGGAAATTTTGATCAGTTGGCAAATTTGTGGGTTCTTTTGGTTTTTGCGTTTTGGGGGGTTTTTTCTTTTGTTTTATTTTTTGGGGGGGTGGGGTGGGGATACTGAGGATTGAACCCAGGGAACACTGAGCTACATCTCCAGACTTTCTGTTTACATTTTTTTTTTCTATTTTGAGACAGGATCTTGCTAAGTTGCCCTGGCTGGGTTTGAACTTGTGATTCTCCTGCCTCAGCCTCCCAAGTAGTGAGGGTTTTAGGCATATGCCACCATGCCTGGCTTATTGAAATTATTTTTAGGTAAAGGCATTGGTCTACATTGCTCTAATTTGGTATTGCCTTATACATGTGTCCTTAAAATACAAAACAAACAATGTCTGGGAGGTCAAGACTATTTAAGAAAACTAAACTGGTACCAGTGTTCCAGAAAGGGAGTTCTATTCTCATGGACATGGCCCTGTCTTCCAAAAGCAGCACAATTACAGAGGTCAAATGGTGTGGATTTCCACTCATATTTCATGGTACTAATCACAAAGATCACTAGCACTGGAAACCTTAATTAACAGCTAGTGCCTAACACCTGAGACTCAGAGGTGCATGAGCTGAAAGCACAGTAGACTTCCAGAGTCCCACCTGTAGAGGTGTTCATGGCCCACAGAACAGGGGATGGGCTGGAGGGCGCTGGGCAGGCCATACCGATTGAGTGAGCACCCACCCTGCCCAGAAGAGGATGGTCCACGGGAATTCTTTTCCCTTTCAAGGTTGCTTAATTAGAACACTGTACCTTGAAGGAAGGAATTCGATTAAATGATCCTGGGGTGATTGAGAATTTCCCTCTCACCTGGGACCCTTGGCAAAGGCCTGTGTTATCACCTCCATCATCACTAAACTCAGGACAGTTCTTGAGTCATCTGCCACTCGTGAGGAATCCATTGCTTCCTCTTCATTCTGAATAGACTTTATGTTTCAGGCCCTCAGTGGACATCTTTCAGACTTTCACTCCACCTGAGTTTTATCTACAACTAAAGTCTGTTATGTAGGACTCGGGTGGACCTTCTCAGAGTTCCAAAGCCAGGTGCAAAAAACATTTTTCATTAAATTTTTTTCTTGTGGCTTTAAAAATTATTTTTGGATTAAATGTTTTTTTAATTAAACATATATTAAGGTATTGTTTCTGATCACTGTGTCACCAACTTAGATTAGGATAGCATATGATTCTTTCATGTATACTCCCTAGGTGATACACCAAGGAATCAAATTAAACATTAAGAATATATATATAATATAATGATTTTATATGTGTATGTGTGTTTCTACTGAGATTAGTTTAAGTTAGAAAATATTAAAAAGAAAATACAGGGTTTCTTTTACTGATGAACATTTAAAAACATTTCTTGAGTAGCAGTTTTCATGGCAGTGTTAGAATGAAGGCTATGAAGTTTAAAAATTATCTTATGTGTGTTCATTTAAAAGAATACCTCATGTCGCCAGGCATGGTAGCTCATGCTTGTAATGCCAGCACTCAGGAGGTGAGACTGGGCTTCATAGCAAGATCCTATCTCAAACACACACAGAGACACACACACACACACACACACTCCTCAGATAGTGTGGAACTAGTTTGAGAATATTTGCTTTAATAAGACTAATTTTATCAAAATGTGGATTTGTTTTAGTTTTGCTATGGAGCATCTGAGTCAAATGATTCTCTCATTACCAAGATCCTCACACATTTGGAGCTAACTTGCTGGAACTGTGTACTCTAGAATTGCTCAAACTGATTTGTGGCTAGAGCTGTGAAAGAAAATGCCTTCACTCATCTGCTCAACAAATACTTACTGAATATCTACTATGTTCCAAACACTTTTCTAGGACATGGCAGTGAACTAAACAGGGAAAATCTGCGTTTGCATAATCTAGAGGAAGAAACAGAAAAACAGTAAAGATCAGAAAATTATGTAGTATGCTAACAGGTAATTAAATGCTATAAAAATAATTGAAATAGCATAGTCAGAATAGGCCTAAAATGTTAACATCTGAGCAAAGACCTAAAGGAGAGATGAGAGCAAGACCTGTGGATATCTGGGGGGGAAGGGCCAGGATTAGCACATGCAAACAACCTGAGGTGGCACTGTTACAGAAATCTCAGAAAGAAATACACAGAAACACAGAATTCGGATAAAATAATAAAATTTCTTCTTGCGAGTGCGCTGGAACACCAGAAACCAGTCTGGTCAGTATCCGCCCCCTTTGTTTAGCATTTTCCTTTTTGTATCCTTTTTAGCCATTATCTCATCCCTAGTGGTCTTTGATTTATAAATACAATTCCAGTTTCTATTTACAAGTCACAGACACAAGATAGGCCATATACATTGTAAATTCACCCTGGCTCGGTAACTTTGTTAGGTTAATGAAGTTACCTGTTAGATAATCCTCACTTTAAACAAGGAGTTATGGGAAAAGCAAATCTTAAAAGAACCCATTACTTATTTTGCTTCTACAATTACCTTAATATTCAATCTATTAAGTTATCTAAAACTTTTCCGTATCAGCACATCCAAGGAAACCAGAGTTAGGTGTGGCCAAGCAACTTAGAGCATGCAGGAAGTAATAGGCTGGGGATTTAGCTCAGTGGTTCCGCTGCCTGCCTTGCAAGTGCAGGGACCTGAGTTTGATCCCCAGTACCAGAAAATAAAAAATAAAAAAGGTTGTAATGGAAGGTGATGGGAATCTGTGAGGTAAGAGAATGTGTGGCAAATTGCCCAGCTGCATAGCTGAGCCAATGGAAGATTTAAACTGAGCTGTAGTAAGATTTAGCTTTTGTTTTAAAGGATCACTATGCATACTGTGACAAAATTAGATTATGGAGAATACAAGTAGAAGTGACAGACTAGCCAAGCTGGTACTGTAATCCCAGCACTTGGGAGGCTAAGGCAAGAGGATCCTCACGTGTTTGAGGCCAGCCTGGGCTATATAGCAAGACCCTGTCTCAAAAAACCAAAATGAATGAATGAATGAATGAATGAATAGACTAACTGGGAAGTTGTTATATTAGTCCATGTGAGAAATGATAGCAGCTTGGATGAGTGGAGGCAGTAAGAAGTGAGTGGATTCTGGACATCTTTTCCTCCCTTTCTTTACTCTTTTAGTTTTTTCAGATAGCATATTATTATGTAGTCCAGGCTGAACTTGAACTCACTGCATAGCCCAGGATGGCCTCAAACTCACCATCCTCCTGCACCAACCTTCTGAATACTGGGATTGTAGGCATGCTCCACCACTCCCAGCTTTTGACACATTTTCGAGGGGAGAACCAACAGGAATTCCTGACAGCCTGGAAGTGGAGGGTGAGAGGAGTGGCACAGGACACTCTGGTGTTGGGTCTGGGTGCCTTGGTTCATTTGGGCTGCTCCAACAAATAGCATAGCCTGGGCAGCTTACACACAACAGAAAGGGATTCCTTGCTGTTCCAGAAGCTGGGAAGCCCAACAGCAAGGTGCCAACAGTCTGATGTCTGGGAGTGGGGCTGTTTCTTCACAGATGGTCATCTTGTCCTTCTGCCTTCACATGGCAGAAGAGACGAGGAACTGCCACCCGGCTTGAAAGCGCAAGGTCCTGAGTTTGATCCCCGGTACCAAAAAAAAAAAAAAAAGAAGAGACGAGGAGTCTCCCGGCTCTATTGTGAGGGCATTAATTCCATTTATGGGGCACTGCCCTAATTACCTTTCTCCAGCCCCACCTCTTTGGGTTAGGCTTTGAACATATGGATTGGGGGTGAGGGATAAGCATTTGAAAGCTTGAAACTATTGCTCAGGAATTACATAAATTCTGCTGTGAAAATCACCACATTAATGATGAAATGTGTACATTAATTACCTCCTATTAAACAATTATAAAGCATTACATTTAAAAAATTTGTTTTATAATCTAATTCATGTATCACTGTTCTCCTTGGGTCATACCTATCCTCCTGATTTATAAAACTCTTTCTCAGTACTGCAGTTAGGCCTTCCATGTTTCCAGGAACACTAGGAAAGGACAAATGTGACTTGTGTCCTTTTTAACAGTCCTTGCTCTGCATTCTTCCAAGGCTACTACATGTACATCGAGGCGTCACACATGGTGTATGGACAGAAAGCACGCCTCCTGTCCAGGCCTCTGCGAGGTGTTCCCGGAAAACACTGCTTGACCTTTTTCTACCACATGTATGGAGCAGGGACTGGTCTGCTGAGTGTTTATTTGAAAAAAGAAGAACACAGTGAAGAATCTCTGTTATGGAGAAGAAGAGGTGAGCAGAGCATTTCCTGGCTTCAAGCACCGATCGAGTACAGCTGCCCTCACCCACACCAGGTGAGCCAGAAGAGATAAACATCCAGTGAGCATGCATCTCCCCTTCTGATGTCCTTTTTACTTGCTAGAAAAAGTAGCAAGAGCATATTTTGTCATTTTTCAGGGTCACAGACAAAGGCAGGATTAGTTTAAGAGTAAACATAATTAGCTTCTATGTTGATTAAATCTAAGCGGCGAATGGGAAATTAGACAGGGACAGAAAGCTTTGGATATTTTTGCATAAAGTAATTTTTTTGCAATTCAGTGATGAAAGCATGTCTATTTTTGTCTTGGTACGTTGTGAATGTTAAGTATATTTCCATGTGTCCTACAAATCTCCAAAGTGAAGCTATCCTTCCTTCTAAATATGTTATTGCCTAATTAGTTGCTGCAGCTGCACCCTTTACTCATCATCACCCACGTGCTTGGAAGGGCTTTTGTTTTAGGCCTCTATTTAAGCCTGCGTGTGGTCCAGAAGGAGTTGTTTTTAGCCTCCGCTCCCAACACTGCATTGACGTAGAAGAAACAGTCTCGATCCCAAGTCTCCATCCTGCCTCAGCCCAATCATGTACTACAGAAACTCCTCTCCTAGATGATCTTGATCATAAGGGAATCTGGGCAGCAACAGGAAAGATCTTTTTAAATTCCTATAAATGAGTCAGAGCAATCAATATAGTCTAGAGAACAGGGTCAGCTTTCTTGGATTTTTTTTCCTTTTGGCAAACTCAAGACCCCACACATGCTATACAATCATTCTACTGCTGAGCTATATCTACGACAGAGGCACCTTTCTGTTAATGACCAACTTCACCTGCTTACCCTGAGCCAATGCTCCAGAAAGATTTGGGGCGATAATCTCCAGACTCCTGTTGTTTTTGAAATTGTTCTGCAGAATCTTTGAGCCCGGGTTCATTCTCATTCTTGCTTCTGGCTGATAACTCCTGGGCCAGAATTCCTTACCTTTAGCCACTGGCAGTGGGTCTAACCTCATTTCTTCATGGGAAGAGTTATCCAAAATAAGGACTTTATTTTGTCCCACCCCACAATTGAACAAAAATTTTTACAAATGTAAATTGGAAGGAATTGGAAAAGCTCAGGTGGCCAGAATACAGTGCCATCTAGGGTGCCACACTGCTAAATAACAAATGACAAAAGGGAGATGTGCCATTGTCCGTGAAAGGCTTCGTAGTGCAACATGGATAAACTATCTAGAAATTTAGTGAAGAATAACAGCCCCATGAATAATTTTGATAGTGGTATGCCTGTTATAGAAGGAAAGTAAATTGCTCAGGAACTTAATACAATTTATCCTTATTCAGAGATATTGATTTGATTTTGTTAGGGCATTCATACTTTTATCAAAGGGTTCTCAACACGTGGTCCAGGTACTGGTAGCATTAGCAATATCTGTAATGCAAGTTCACCAGAAATGCATATTCTCAGTGCAACCTCAGAAACACTGAATCAGAAACTCTGGGGCCCCAGAAATCCGTTTGAATAAGTCCTCCAGGTGATTCTGATGCATCTTAAAGATAGAGAATCTTTACAGTAGACAAAATCAATCTGAATCTTTTGGGGATGGTGCTGGAGCATGCATTCTTTCCTTTATTTATTGAGGTACAGGGTTGGAACCCAGGGCCTCACACATGCTAGGCAAGTGCTCTGCTACTGAGCTGCACCCCTGACCCAACCCTAATATTTTTTAAAACTCTTAGCTCTGGGGTTAGGCACAGGGCTTTTCACATACTAGATTTGTTAGGTATCTGGTCATTTGAAATGTTTTTTGAACAGTGAGGCATCTGAGGTGGCATCTTTGAGTGTTCAAGTCCACGAGGTATGGAATAACTCCACAGATTTTCTGGAAGACTCTACATTGTCCCCTTTGGCTAAAACGAAACAGATGAGAATCTCCTCTGGACTTAGCGATTACCTCAGTAATCCCAAAGAACTGCATCGGACTAAACTAATTGCTCTAAAGTATCCTACTGTCCAATAAAATGCAGGCACACTCATGTGCACATGGATTGGCCATCTCTTATGAGCCAGTCACCTATAGTGCTCAGAGCTGTTTATATGTTTTTTTGCTGATCTTGTATTTTACAGATTGGGGTAAAGATCAGCCAAACCCTGATGGTTACCTGAGGCTGGTGGTGGTAGGCAGAGGGAAAGAATAGGAAGTTGTTGGTCAAAGACAACAAAGTTCCAGATAGACAAGAGGAATAAGTTTTGAGATCTATTGCACAGTAGGGTATCTATAGTTAACAATAATGAACTAAACTCCAGTATCACAATAGTAATAATAATAATGATCTGTGTATTTCAAACAATGACTTTCCACAAAAATGTCTCACCATAATAATTTTAAGTAAGACAATAGATACACTAAACGGTTTGATTTAATTATTCTGCACTGCACATATATATCAAAACATCACATTGTACCTTATAAAGGTATATGATTAAGATTTTTCATTTAAAATATATTTTAAATGAAAAGAGGGAAGAAGGTAGGGGAAGAGAAGGAGAAAGTCAAATCAGTCAGGTGATAAAACCAAAGAAGTATTGGGATAATTATGAACAACCTTGGAGAAAAGGGTAAGAGTTTGAAATCTATTTCAAGAGCAATACAAAGCCATCAGGTGGCTTTAAAAAATTAATATGATCTGACTATAAAACAATCACTCCAGCCGGGTGTGGTGGCACTCATGTAAGACTAGCACTTGGGTGGTTGAGGCAGAGGATTGCCACGAGTTTGAGTCCTGGGCTACACAGTGAGCTCAAGGATAGCCTGAACTACAGAGCAAGACCCTGTGCATCAACTGGAGACTGGATAAAGAAAATGTGGGGTTTTTTTTGTAATAAAATGGAGTACTACTCATCCATAAAGAGTGAGAAAGGAATCTTTTTTTTTTTTTTTGGTACCGGGAATCAAACTTAGGTCCTTGTGCTTGCGAGGCAGGCAGTGGAACCACTGAGCTAAATCCCTGGCCCCCATAAAGAGTGAGAAATTAGAGATATTTATAGCTAAATGGATGTACATTGAGGCGATACTCTTAATAAATAGGAAATGTGTAAATACTGAATAGTTTCTCTGGTGTGAGAAACTGAAAGTGTAAATAAGGATCAAAAGGTATAATAAATAGATAATGTGAAATAGGAAGAAAAGGGGCAAAGTTCGAGAACCGGAGGTGGGAAGAGTAGGTGAAAGGAAAGAAGGGAATGGAATTAATATGAGAAAATGAAACAATGGAAACAAAGTCTTTATAAATAGGGAGGTGTGGAGGGGTTGAAGGGAGGGCAGGGGAATGGGGAAAAAATAAGAACCAAGACATATTATGTAAAGGTACAAATTTCCAATGATGAATGTCATCATATTATATACCTAAAATATACCAATAAAAAAGACCCTGTCTCAAAAACAAACAAAAAACAATCGCTCCAGCTACCATGTGGAAAATATACCGCAGTGGGGCAAGGAGACCTAGAAAGACAAGTGGTAGCCTGGATTAGGTAGCAGTGGTGAGATGTCTTCAGAAGCCCATAGGACTTCAAATGTGTAGAATGTGGAATTAGAGTGAAATGGAGTCAAGATGACCACAGTTTTTAGCCTGAGCAACTGCTGCAATGAACTGATACAATACTTATGAAGATGAGGAAAACTAAGCAGAGCAAATTTGGAGTAAGGGCAGCAGTGTGTGCACAAAGGAAACTGATGGGTGTCTTTTGGAAATGCTAAGTTTTAAAATACATATTAGAAATTGAGCCCCTGCTGCCATCCCAGGCTCCTAGGGCCAAGAAGGTGAGCCGGTCCCAGCAACCAGAAGGAAGCTCCCCACCTCCATCCCAGGCTCCTAGGGCAGTGAAGCTCAGCCAGTCCCAGCACCTGGAAGGAAGCTCACCGCCTCCATCCCAGGCTCCTAGGGCAGTGAAGCTCAGCCGGTCCCAGCACCTGGAAGGAAGCTCCCCTGCTGCCATCCCAAGCTCCTAGGGCACAGAAGGTGAGCCGCGTGGGGACCAGAAGCAACCCCTCACCCCGGGGAAATGAGAAGACACATAAAAAAGCCTCAAAAACAGACTTCCAGATCACCTACAGCAAGCCCAAAGGGAAACGAGATGGAACACTCTGATACTCAACCACCTGGACTCTCTGAACTGGCAACAAAAGAGGATCTGGGAAAAATGAAATCAGAAACAATTACTCAGATAACAGCAAAGATTTTGCTCATGGTGCAAGACATGATTAGTAAATCTAGAGAGGACACAGATAAAAAAACAGAGGATCTGAGGAACATGATGGAATCCCAACATAGGAAACAAATGGAATCCATAAAACAGATACAAACAGATTTCCAAGAGATTAAAAACTCCATCGAAAGTCTGCGCAGCAGAATGAACCAATGTGAGGATAGAATTTCACATATAGAAGATAAGATTGCAATGAGTGAGGAGGAAAAGAAAAACTGCTTTAAAATTGTAAGGGAACATGAGAAATCAATCCAGCAGCTTCTAGACGATGCAAAGAAGAATAACATAAGACTGATTGGAGTCAATGAAGAAACAGGAGAGAGTGCAGATGACATGAAAAAAAACTTCACAGAAGTGATGGCAGAAAACTTCCCAAGGAGGGGAAAAGAGCTTGACATACAGATAAGTGAGGCATATAGGACTCCAGCTAACCTTAATCAAAAAAAAATCTACACATAGGCATATAATAGTTAGGATTCCAGAAATCCAACAGAAGAACAAAATTCTACAAGCAGTGAGAGAAAAGAAACAAATCACATACAAAGGAAAGCCCATCACAATCACAGCAGACTTCTCAATGCAAACCCTCAAAGCAAGAAGAGCTTGGAGTGATGTATTTCAAGCCCTAAAGGAAAACAGCCTCCAACCCAGATTGATGTACCCTGCAAAACTATCTTTCAAAATTGATGGAGAAATAAGATGCTTTCATGATAAAGAGCACCTCAGGAACTTCATGAATACCAAACCGGCACTCCAAAAAGTTTTAGACAATACCCTAGGAAAAGACAATGAGGATCACAACCCCAGGAAACCCAGCAGAATGAATCCATTGGGCGTGACAAATTAAACACAAAGCGGGAGAATCCAACAAAAAGAACAAGTCATGACAAGGCTTTTAAAACTTTTGACTTCATCTCCCTAATGAGTGTATAATTCAATCTTATTATTGTACTGATTAGTATTTTTCTGATTCTAGAATTGCACACCATTCCTTGTGCTATACTGGCTATTTATCATCTTCTTATGTCTACATTTTAATTGGGTTGTCTATTAATGAGCTCTAAGAATTCTTTATATATTCTGGTCATGGGTTATATACATTGTAAATATGGTCTGTTTAAGGACTACTTTTCATTTTAATGATGTCATTTAAAGTTCTAAATTTTGATGGAATCTCATCAATTTTTTTTCTTTTAAACATCATGGTTTTTGTATCCTAGGTAGTTCTTGCCTACCCTGAATTCATAAACATTTTCCGTTATCATTTCTTCTTAAAGTTTTATACTTTTAGGCTTTCTTATTTAGGTTCATAGATCCCTTCAAGTTATTTTCACGTATGGAAAAAAAGGGTTGAGGTTAATTTTTTATATACGGATACCAGGTGTTCTAGTGCCGTTTGCTGAAGACACTATCTCTTCCTCAGCTCTTGAATCAAGTTTATATTCTATAAAATGGTAATGTTAAATAATCTTTCAAAACTCAGTGGACCATATATGTGTGGTTCTCTTTCTAGATTCTCTGTTTTATTCCAATGATCTATACGTCTTTCCTTACACCAACACTGCCTTGATTACTGTAGCTTTAGAAGAAGTCTTAAAATTGGGTGCTAAATGTCTTCCAACACTGTTTTTGTTTTTGTTTTTTGGCTTTTCTGGGTCCTTTGTACTCCTACATAACTTTCAAATTTCAATATCCAGTTCTTCATTTATAGCAAGTATACACAGACCTGAATTTTTATATATACCTTGTGTTTTCTAATCCTGCTAAATTCAAGTACAACTTCTAGGGGCTCCTAGAGATTTCTTAGTATTTTCTCTGTAGATGATCATTTCATCTACATATAAAGATGTTCCTTCTGCCGTGCCAATCTTATCCTAGTTGTGTCATTTTATTGCCAGATTATTTGGTTTAGACCTATGTTTCAAAGTCTAATGGACAGATGAAGAGTAGGCATATATGCCCTTGTTCCCCACTTTAGGGAGAAAGCATTGTATCGTCTCCATTCATAGAAGGAGTTTATGTTGGAAGTATGGAGTACATGTCTTTAATCTGTTGAGAAGGTTCTGTTCTACTCCTAGTCTCCTGATAGCTTTTACCATGAACAGCTGTAGAATTTAGTCCAATACTCTTTCTCCAACTAGTGACAGGATCATATGGCTTTCTACTTTCCTCTGTTAAAATGATTACTTTTGGGGGTGGATCTTCCAATGCTGAACCAACACTGCCATCCCTATAACAAAACCACTTTTTACATACTGCCAGATCTGACTTCTAAGAGTTCGTTTTGTTAAACAAATTTCTATCTATGTTCATACCTTTTTTTTCTATTATCTTTATCCAGTTTTAGGATTAGCACAATGTTGAGTTCCTAAAATGAGGAGGAGAAGTGTTCCTTCTTTTTTCTGCTTTAATTGTTTGATATAATTTATCAGTTACAATGTTTATGAGCCTGCTGTTGTCATATAGGTAGGTTTTGAAGCTAGGAATATACTTTCTTTAATAGGTGCTATTCAAATTTTATATTTCCTCCAGAGTTAGTTTCATTAATTAGTCTTCCAAGGTACTTCTTAGAAGTTGTCAAATTTATTTCAAAAAAGATATTTGTAATATGCTTTCTATATCCTTTTAAATTCTGTAAAATCTGTGGTAATGTCTCCTAGATCTTAATATTGTAATTTAAAAAATGTATAATTGATATTGTGTAACAGGAAGAAAAGGTCTAAAAATTGGGAGGGGTAGGTGAAGGGAAAAAAGGGAAAGGAAAAAATATGAGAAGAGGAAAAAAATGGAAACAAGGTCTTTGCAAGTAGGGAAGGGTGGGCAAAGGAAGGGGAAATAAAATAAGAACCAAGATACTCATGTAATGGTACAAGATCCCAATGATGAATGTAACTGTATTGTATACCTAAAATGTACCAATAAAGTTAATGGGTAAAAAAAAAAGAAATTGAAGTGGATGTGTCAAGTGAGCGATAAATATGAGACTGGAGTTCAGGGAAGAAAACACAGCAAGGGAAGTAAATATGTCCATTGTCAGTGGAGGTGAGCAAGTGTACATGGGTCTTGGAATCCTGTAGTGTTGATGCCATTTGAGGCTGATCCTATGGGGAAAATATGTGGGTGTCCTCTTAATATATGCCAATCATCAGATTATCCTTCTGGGAGGAATACATCAAATAGCAAAATTTCAATCATTTTCCTTCCTAAGGGATTTATTGAAGTGCTAAGCAGAAACCTGACTCACTATTGATCAAAAACACAAAATCATTCTATTTCCTTTTGATTCCCTTTCTTGTCCTTTCCTTTCTGCTTTTAGGTATTCTCTTCCTTGCTTTCTTAGATTTTGATGTCACTGAAAGAAAATATTACATAAATTCTCAGCTCACTGAAGTATTTACATCAATTATACCATTATTCATACTGCTGGACATTTACTAGGAATGCAAATGTGTGCTGGGTATTCAGCTAAGAGCCACATCTCCAAACTTCATGATTCACTTAGTCTTAGTGATTTTTCTCTGGAGCTCCTAGACTAAAAGAAATAGCTAGTTCCATTTATTAAGTGTTAGGTCCAAACAACTTGATAAGTGTTTTTGTCCTAATGACTTATCAGCCATTGAAAAAATGATACACTAAAAGAAAAAATTTTAATCTAATTCTTAAATGACCATGATTATTTACTAATAGACTACATATACCTGTTGGGCACTACACAGCTTCTCAGACTTTGGAAATAGGTTGGATACACCACCCTCATGTAATGTTCTGCACTGATTTTTACCTGGTACTGGCTTTTAATTATAGCAACTCAAAAAACAACTTTATAAAGATGTTAGCTGGGCATGGTGCCATATGCTTGTAATCCCAGCTCTGAGGGAGGCTGAGACAGGAGGATCACAAGTTCAGGGCCCCTTAGCCAAGACCTTGTCTCAAAATAAAAAATAAAAAGGACTAGGGTTGTAGTTCAGTGGTAGACTACACCTGGTTCAATCTCTAGTACCTAATTAATTAATTAATTTAATGTTATCAAAAGGTGTATAGTTCTTTTTTTTTTTTTAAGGAATATAGGTCAACCTAATGTTGAAATTTAAATAATCCTGAACTGGTTGATCACATAATGTCTTCTAGATGTTTTCATATTGCTGTGTTTCTCTTGAAATTTCAAGCTATCCCACAGTACCCCTGTAAATGCACTTGAGTGTCTCAGCCAATAGTTTGGGAACCAAGAACATACTTTCTTATTTAATCTTATATTTGTTGTGTTTATTCTAGAAATAAATAATTGTTCATCAGCTACTTCAGGGTATATTTGGTAAATCCAAAAGCATGAAAATAAGCCAAAAGAATCACATCAATGTAGAAAAAAAGATATGTTGCCACATATCTACAATACAGTGGGTAGACTATACTGCTGTAAAATGGGCACCACTAAGGTATAAGACATTTAAAGGAGAAAGTTGTGTGAAATCAAGTGTCTGGCCAAATCACAGATTATTCAAAATATTTCTATTCAGAATTTTTCTATTACTTTCCATTGCAGACTTTGGGGTTAAAAAAGAGATTTTATTGTTGTTCTAAAACCAAAATGTTTGTTAACATATTCATATATCCTCCCACCTGGATGGGTTAGGATATGTTTTCCTCTTTTCTTGCTATTTATTTTGATTTTTGTTTAGGGTTGTGTATTAATCAGTGTTTTCCAGAGAAACAGAACCAATAGGCTGGCTAGATGGATGGATAGATGGATGGATGGACAGATGGACAGATGGACAGATGAAAAGACAGATAAGGATTTACTATAGGAATTAGCTTGTGAAATTATGGAAGCTGAGAATTCCCATGATATGTCAAGCAAGCTGGAGAACTAGGAAAATCAGTACCATAGATTAGTCCAAGCCTGTAGGCCTGGGAACTGGGGTGCCACTGTATAACTCTTAGTGTGAGGCTGAAGGCCTGCAAGTCTGGGAAGACCACTGGTCTAAGTCTCAAATGCTGAAAGCCTGAGAGGCTGGAGTTCTGATAACCAAAGGCAAGTGAAGAAGGGTGCCCTAGTTCCAAAAGAGACAGTGAATTTTGTTCTATCTGGGCCCTCAACAGATTGAATGGTGCCCACCTATGTTGGTTGAGGGCAGATCTTTCTTATCTCATTGATTCAAATGCCAGTCTTTTCCAGAAACAGCCTCATAGACATAACCAGAAATGCTTCACCAGCTATTTGGATGTCCTTAGCCCAGTCAAATTAACACCAAAAAGTAACCATCCAAGTTTATACCCTTAGAATTTTTATTAATTTTATTTTGCCACATGTATATCATTAAAGCTTCTTAGTCACTAATTGCAAGATAATTTCATAAATGTATTAATTATTCAATTTATATTCTTATTTAATTTGGGGTAGTTTAAATGAAATTGGTTTAAGGGCTTTCTTTTTTATTTAAATCATAATCTAGTCCAGTGAGAAGTCATTTGCTCATAAAATGGGTAGAGCAAATATGTCTTCTGGATAATTTTCACCACGCACAAGACTCCCTGTAGTATTTGGAAGTTTATTATTGTTAGGCCAGCCTTAAACCTGGCAATCTGTTTTACCTAGAACAAGAATACTTGATCAGTTATTTTCTTTTCAGACCCTAACATTATGAAACTGATTTCCTTGCCTCCCTGGGCTGTGTTTTTGACGTTATGGTATTTAATGACAAGTCAGCCATTAGCTTTTGGTAAATTTCATTATTATGCTTTTCTCTTCATATATGGGTCTCATCAGTCAAATTAAATGTTTCCATCTGGCAGCAGTATCCAAGGTAGATTTATTATAGAGAGCCTAAGGAAATTGATGCTTCTAGGCCTCTCACTTTCACAGGCCCTGTGGATGCTGGGAGTAGTGTTCTAATGGGGGGAAGGAAACCAGTCGGCACAAGAAATATTTCTAGATAAGCATCTCTAAAGAGATATCCAAAGAAAGAGATCTGAGTCTCCAAGACTCCAGTAACTTATTATGAATTTCTTTAAATACCAAATAAATGTCTTTTTGTACCTAAATTTGAATTTGTAATCATGTATACTTTTCTTTAAAGGGGCTCTGAGAGCTATCTAAGCTTCCAAATCCATGAAGCCTAGATTTGCCCTAACCAGCATCATTTAATCCGGATGACTTTCTAAATTCAAACTTCATATTTTTTAGATAATTTTTGAAGCCACTCGGGGAGTGTCGATAAGAAGTGATATTGCCATTGATGATGTTAAATTTCAGGCCGGACCCTGTTCAGGTAAATAATATTTTTTCCAGTTACATACACTTAATTGGAAAAGATTTTGCCATATAATTTCAAATTATAGAAATGTAAATTAAATGCATTTTCTGTGATAAAAATAGGAAACACTGTACTGTCTGTCTTTCTCAACAGAAATGGAAGATACAGCTCAACAATCATCAGGATATTCTGAGGATTTAAATGAAATTGACTATTAAGAAATGATCTAAATTGGATAAACTAAACAAAAGCTATACCTCTCTTCAATCAAAATGGAAACAAATGAATACTGGAGACCCTTAGCCATTTCATAAGTTATGTAAAATGACTTCACTGCATCCTTTTTCATTACTTTTGCAAAAAAATACTGACTCAGGGCTTTTCTTTTTTTCTTTGTTTTGCATTTGACAACTGTTACTAGAGGTACAGGCTGATGGATTTGCATAGATCAGTCATCTTAATTTTGATACCACTTGAAAATATAAATGCACTATATTGTAGTCATTTTAAAGTACACAAATAAAGGGCACAATCAAAATGAATGTGCTCACTTTAATCTGCATTCAGTGAATGTATTGGGAGAATAGGTTTCGTGGGTTTCTTTTAAATTTCAAGTATTATAAATATTTGTTAAACAATGTGGGCTGTCAGTAATATCTGAAGAATGAATGCAGTTTTCATGATAACTAGTTATTCTGAAAAATAGTCTTATTTTATATGTTTTATGCATAGAAATGGAGGATTAATTTTCAATATTTTCACCATATGTGATAACAAAGGATCTTTCATGCAGTCCCAGGGTAAGTCAGTATTAATTAATGCTGCTTTACAAAGCAATGCTACCTTCTTCATTCTCCCTTTGAATTACCTTTGAAGTTACAATGAGCACATGGATAGAAATTGCACTCTGTTTTCTAAAGCAAGCTTGAAAATGTTTATATACATACCCAGTATTTTTTATAAACTTGTTGAACAATTTGACTGATTTTTTACAATAAATGTGTTGGTAAGATTTTTAGTGATATGAATTCAACTAGATATGCTAAACTACTGCTTTTTAGCTTTTACAAAATTGCATATATTTATATATTTGCATATCCAAATGGCCATTGTGAGATGATAAATTACCTAATAAAATATAATTTGAAAATCTTTTCACTAGCAGTTAACTCATTTATCCATTATTTGTCTTTATCAGAATATCATCTTTATGTAACTGCAAAAGCCTATTATTCTCATGTAGTTGGGAGGTTTGCCCCTTCAAGAGAGTTAAAATCCATACATTAGTCTGTTCAGAGTATTATACTTGTTCGAATGCCACATTAGTTAGAAAACAAAAAATACTCAACTAAATGAAATAAATATCCTGAAATTTGAGAAGAAAAGTAAATTTATTTTATAATAAAACAAAACTGTATTAGTCAGATCCTTTCCCCTTATGATTAATTACCCACAGCAGAGAATTTCCTAAAGTTGCAACTCTGAGGTAGAGTTCAAGATGTTGACCAATTTAACTACATATTAGGCAGCATAATTCCCTCAATGTATTATTTCTATCCAGAGCTTTAGTTAAATTTGCTGAATAAAGGAATGAAAAATTATGTCTCCAGGACTAACACATGAATGTGGGAGAATAGTAAGGTACAGGAATGGGTGATAAATGGAATCATTCTATGGCCTTGGTGATGACATAAATCCATACCAATAATCATAGCTAACATTTGCTGAATATTTACTATTTTCTGATATTATACAAAGAGCTTTACCTGAATTTGCTCATTTAATCCTGCCAACAGTTCATGAGGTAGATCCTAGTAATAGTTTCATTTTATAAAAAGGGAAACTAAATCTGTCCAAGATCAACGGCTAGGGTAGGGCTTGACCTTGAGTCTGTTGCATTGCCAAACCAGCGTTCTAATCCTTAGGAGGTGACCTGAACCTGCTAGCTCTCCTCCCAATCCCATCTGTAGCATCAATTTAAAATCTAGCCAAAGCTTCCAAGTTTCCTTCTTTCAGGGGGATTTTTTTAGCTATCAAATTTCCTCCAAAATTTTCCAAACCAGAAATACTACTTGGGACATCAGCTTTGGCAACTGTGGGGCAAAGTAGGGGTTGAGGTGCTGTGTTTTATTGACTTAGGGTAGAAGAGAAAGAAGTAAATATTACTAACTGTTGCTAAGAAACAACCTGACATTCCTATAAGAGACAAGAGGAGGTAAAAAGTGAGCTGATTAACTGACATTCCTTCATTTATGCTCCTTCTGCAGGATTTAATTTTTTTTTTTTTTTTTTTTTTGGTGCTTCTATTCCTCTCCAGATTGCCATTGGCGTTATTTTTAACTATATTTTACCTGGATGAAAATATAGACGGATGTTAAGCATGATGTAATTTTATCAGGTTTAGGAATGCCCAAGGGGAACGCCTACTTGTTAGTAGGTACTACTTAGCAACTTAGGCCCAGTGTTTGCATTTATCAAAATTCTCAGCAGCACCTAAACACCCAAGTGCCTCAAATAGAAACTGCATTCTCACACAGATTCCTTTCTCATAATTTTCGGTCTGTGGTGGAGATCATTTATGTATAGAAGGAAAGCAAGAAGATACTTCTACTGCAGGATCTGGTTTGATGTGGAAGAAGAAAGGGTTCAGAAACAAATTTCCTGGGAAATCCAAACTTCAGACATTTTAAGGAGAACAGTGGTTACAAAGATGAGTGAGGGGGAAATAGAGATGTAAATTAGCCAACACAATTCAGAGTGCTAAGTGTAAAGTGGTCTCAGGCCCAGGATATTATGGGGAGGCCTAGGAGGGGAGGGGCAGACTGGAGAAAGCCCTGAGACCCAGCAGAGGCCCATTAACCCAGTGCTGGGGATCCTTTTTTCCTTCTCACTCTCTGATGGCTAAGATTTGGACTCCCTGATTTCTCATTCTCATGCAGGGAACATGTTTCTCATAGAACTTAACCAGAACTGGAACAATAGTTCTCATAATTGGTGATTCTAATGTTTCTGCATTTCAACATGTGGACTACTATAAAGAGTTAATAAAGAATATTAAGTGCACAGTTTCTGGATTCAGGCTTTCTCCATTCAAATTCTGGCTCTACCACTTACAAGCTTTGTGACTGAAAGCAAGTCATTTATAGCCTTTCTAACTTTGTCCTAGTCTGCAGAATGGGGCAAGTACTTCTTAGAGTTGCCATAAAGATTAAATGAGAGTGGTACATACAAGCACTTAGAGCAGTCTCCACATATAAAACCCATTCTAGTTTATAAGGTCTCAGTGAAATCTCAGATGAATACAAGTTATTTTTATGTATTCTTTTACTAAAAAGGAATTGTGAGTTTATAGTGCCATCTTAAGGATAAAGCAATGATATAATCTTATCACTTCATCATTCTTTTTATTATTACTAAGCAGTATAAGACTCATTTTAGCCAACAGCTGGGCAGTGCCACTCCCTGCACTTTGTTTTTCCACTCCACTCATTATTAATGGTTCTTCTTCACTGTGTGCTTACCTATCCCTGGCAGAATTTATCATGCTAACCCTAACTTCTTGGTTATATAGCCATCTTCTCAAAAATAGTCTCTTACTCAGATTAGAGAAGACAGCTCTGAAATGTAACAAAAGCCAATACAGTACACTGTGAAAAAGCAGGTAGGTGTTAAAGGGAAGCAAATAAAACTTGAGTGCACACACACAAACACACACACCCCCACCAAAACAGTCATTAAAAATAAGTGTAAAAGACAACCAATTAGGATATCTAATAGAAGGGAAATGGTGAACTGGAAAAAAAGTAATAACCAAAATCCAGTAAAGGGAATAAAGAAATAGAAAATATTAAGAAAAAGAGTAAATGAGAGTCTAATGTATTAAAATAACAGGTCTAGAAAGAGAGAATGAAGGAGCGATAATATTGAAAGAGAATATCCAATACTATTTTAGAATTAATCATAAAGAGAATTAAGATCATGAAGTCCAATAAATTCTGGGTGATACAAATAAAATTCAGTCTACACCTAGAAACACCATTATGAAACTAGAGAATACCAAAAACAAACAGATTTTAAATGCAACCAGAGTGAAAAAATAGATGAGCTACAAAAATGAAAAATAAACAAAATCAAATATATCAATAATGAAGTGGGCCGGGGATTTAGCTCAGTGGTTTCGCCGCCTGCTGCGCAAGCGCGAGGACCCGAGTTCGGTCCCTGGTACCAAAAAAAAAAAAAAAATGAAGTATCAAAACTATAAAAAAATTTGAAGATTTTAATTGGTTGTACCTGTGATTCTAAAATTGGGTAACTCTTCCTTCCATAAAATAGATTAAGTGCCCTGGTGGGCTGAGCAGAAGAGTTTAGCTTTATAGACAAAAAGTGGCTGAAGAAAACAGAAACAGAAAACAAAAAGTGAATTGGTAATTTCTTTTTCTCTTCCTTTTCTTCTCTTTTTCTTTTTTCTTTCTTTTCCCAGTACCAGGGATTGAATCCTGGGCTTTCACACTGAGTTACTTCCTGAACCCTTTGTAAAATTTTCATTTTGAGACAGGGTCTTTCTAAATTGCTAAGGCTGGGGACAAACTTGCCACCCTTCTACCTTGGCCTCTCGGAGTGCTGGGATTACAGGCATATGCCACCATGTCTGTCTGAATTGGTCATTTATTTTTCTTTTCTTTTTAAGACAGGGTCTTGCTATACATTTGAGGCTGGCCTTGTATTCACTAAGTAGTCCAGGATGGCCTCGAACTCCTGGCTCTCCTCCTGCCTCAGCCACTCAAGTTTACAAGCATGCGCCATCATTCCTGGCTGAACTGGTCATTTCAAACTTACTTTCCTTGGATAACTGGAATAGGGAAACAATAATTTCAAAAACTGAATGGTTAACATCAAGTTACTTCTGATTTTTCTTTTATTTCTTCTTTTTATGGTAAGAATTAAAGCAGAGAAAACTTCATTATCATTTTGATTAAATTGCCCTATTTGGGAAATTTGGCTGTTATCTCTTTCTCCCCTGAATTAGCAGAAGACCAGATAACTTCATTTTGGTTTGGTGATGTGGAACTTTAGCATGAGTGACTTCATTTTGATTTTCAGTTTTGTCTATTGGCACCTAGTGCAGGAGTCTAGTCCAAAACAATGATCTCTAATTATTTAAAAGGAGGAAGTAAGAAAATGGTAGAATAAGTCTCCAGAATGATGAGAAGAAATAACATCACTTGGGAAGTTTATTCCTCAAGAATGAGAAAATAATGACATCTGGTAAACAAATCATAATTTCATACACATATACATGTATACATGTATTACTATAAACATTTTTTCATTTAGGCAGTTTTTAAAGTTGTATATAAGTGGACTTTATTCATGCATCTTCTTAATTGTTTCTTCCTTATGTCTGCCCTTTTCCTTTCCTATACTTTGCAAGATTCAGCTGTAAATTCCAGGATCTTTTTGCAATCTTTGTCCAGCATTAGCCTGGTGGTAACTGCTATCTGGGGTGAATGCCCGCATGGGCAGTTGTGCCATTTGCCTTTTCCCGTTGCACCTATTCAATGTAGGTGACATATTTCTTCCTGTAAACCTGGAGTACTTTGCCAATCTGCTGACCTCTGTAGTGTCCTTGCACAACCTGAATCTCATCATCCTTTTGGAGGGGCATAGATCAAACATTTTGTTTTTGTCTCAGCTCTTTGGAAAGAGGAGAAGACATAATCTTCCTGCGAGTGTGGGAAGGTCCATTGGAATGCCTTTTACTGTTCTTGCTTTGGTCCCAAGTCACAAAGACTGTACTTCATTTTGACCACTGCAGCTCCAGCGATGGCCGCAAAGGGGAAGAGGTCTACACGTTGCTTCTGGTTCTGTAAGTTCACCTACAAACACATATGATACTAAAAAAGTACCATATATCAAAATTTGCATGATGTAACTAAATATATGAAGAGAATATTATGACTTAAAACAGGAAAATATTATTTGGGGTTTTTTTGTTTTTGTTTTTTTTTTTTGGTACCTGGGATTGAACTCGGGTCCTTGTGCTTGTGCAGCAGGCGGTGAAACTACTGAGCTAAATCCCCGGCCCAAAACAGGAAAATATTGAGCTAAACATCCAACTCAAAAAGCTAGGAAAAGAATGGATAAAATCTAAAGAGAATAGAAAGGGAGTGTTGGGGCTCAGATAATGATACCCCAAAGTGTGGCACTTTGGCATGATGAATACTTTGGGTTAAATAAAATTTAAAAGGCTCAGAAACAGCCTCAGAACCAAGTTTCTCTGACTTTCTGTTCTTTTGTTACTTGTCCTTCTGTATCCCCTTAAATTCAGAGAGGGGCTTTCTCTGAAGTACCTTCACTTGCTTAACGATAGATCCTCTAAAAAAGAAGCTGAAAGCTTGGCATGGTAGTGAACACCTCTAATTCCAGCCCTAGGAAAGCTGAGAGAGGAGGGATGAAAGTTTGAAATCAGTCTAGGCTATATGGCAAGTTCAAGTTCAGCCTGGATTACAAAATGATAGATCTTGTTTTGAAAATAACCAAAAACAAAACAAAAACTGAATTGTCATGAGTCTTTCACCCCCAAAATCTCATCAACTGGGGAAGACTAACTTACAGGACAGGCGATACCACATGTAGACATGTTATTAGTGTGCTTGCTTTGGCACCACATATACAGACAACTGGTAACAACTGGTTTGTGGGTCCTGGTTACTGGTTCTTGGGGTCCTGAAGAATTGGAGAAGACACACAGAAAAGGTAGTGGGGAGGTACATTTATTGAAGGTTGAAAATACGTACACTATACAAAGTAAAAGCAGGCCAGTGAAAAGGCTCACAGTGGCCAAGAGGATAGTGGAGAGGAGTCTTTTGTATCAGGAATTGACTTTTCCCTCATGTAAATAAGGCATTTAGGATGGTTTTCCTATCAAAAACTCACTTGGTCTGAGGCCAGACTTAAACTGCCCTATCAAAGACTTGCTTGGTTTTGCCCCAAATGTAATTGAAAATAGCACTTTTCCTTTTTTAAAATTATGCTAAAGAACTTTAATTTTTGTTAGTTAACAAAGAATCCCTTTAAGTCATTTTTTGGCATGGTGCTAAAGGCTCTGTCAAGACTGAACACAGGGCATTGCTTATTCACGAGTTCATAGCATGTAGCACTGACTCTTCAAGTAGATATACAGTTAAAATGTAGGTTTGTTCATATATTCTTCCATTGTCTCCTGTAACATATCAGACTCTTTAATGGCTTTAACAGCAGTTTTCTTAGATGTTTACTCAACTTCTCCACCTATTATAAATTCATCAAGGATAAAATATGCCTTTTCAAAATTAAAGATAATATCCAGCTTGCAGACATTTCCAAAGTATTTATCCAGCAACTCCACATAACAATGCACAATCTCTAGGGTCAAGAACTAATTGTCTTGACTTTCTACTGCACAGCAAAAACACAAACTAGCATACTTTTTATAAACAAGTTTTAACTCCTTCCAGTCAATAAAACTGCTTGTCCTGTAACCATGAGAATAATCTGAATAATTTCCCTGGTGATCTTTCTTTCTCTCTTTGTCAGGGAGGGTGGTGTACCATTTCTGCAGCCACAATTTCCCTTGTCAACTGAAGAGCAGTATGAATTGTATTATGGTGGCCAGGCCGCAGCTGCCCCTGCCCAGCATAGACGTGAGGATTTGAGAGCCAGAGTGGAGCGCAGAAGCCCTCAGGGCTAGCAGGTAGGCATCTGCTCAGACCATGCCTGCTTCCCACCATAGTACTTTTCTGATTGATCCCCCACGTTCTGCACATGTGCCCTGGATTTCATGACTTTTATGAGACCCAACTTAGCAACTTAGCAATACCAGCACCATGTTGAGAACATTCTCCTCCATTTTGCAAATATGTGACTTCCAGCTGCACTCTGTCTCCAGGGAGAAAACAACACCCCTAACCCATACATGTAACTGCAAGGTAAAATAAACAGAAACTGTGTTTCAGGTGATCTGCAACAAACTGTTACCCAGGGGAATGGGAAAAACTAACTGTGCTTATCTTGGCTTCTGTAACCAGCTTCTGCAACAATCCGTAACCCAGGGGAATGGGAGGAGGGACTTTTTCTGTGATTTTTCCCTTTAAATATGTAGTCCTCATTTCAGTTGGGGTCTTTGTCCTCCAACTTGGTTGGAGTGTAATGGGTCCCGGCCGAAAAATAAAGTTCTCCAGTAAGATCCCAGGACTGTGTCGTGCTTTGAGAGTTCGTTGCTAATCTAATTCGAGGACGAGGTCCAACAACTTTGACAAGCTATACTCTCTTTCTTGATCAGCTTTGCCCCAGCCCTAGTCTCCTACCTCATTTCTCCTTGAGAGACATTATCCCCATACTTCTTTATGGGATGCTGAGGGAGTGTAGGTCTCTAGCTTCATATTGCTGCTTCCTGTTGAAGTAGGCCCTACCTACTAGGGAGTATGTGCTTTATAACTACTTTGGGATGTTGGGGTTTACCTATTGGGCTGGAAAAAATTAGTTCCTGTATGTCAAGAATTGTTAAGCTGCCTGTTGAATGGAAGAACACTTGGTGAATTTGTCAAGAGAGTCATGGACTGTAGTCTGGATCATCATCTGAAGCCTTGAATGGATAAACTTTAATATGAGGTTGAGGAGGCAGAGGCCAAATATAAGAAGGAACAGGTCAGAATATTTCCCCGTCTGTCTTAAAAGATGGACTAGGACAGATTCAGCAATTAGAAACACTATTTTTCTGTTCTGTTATTTGAGAGAAGTTTTCCAAGGAATTTTATTTCCATGCTTCCTATGAGGAAGAAACCATGGCAAAGATGGATATTAGAAAAACTATCAGGAGCCTGAGAGCCATAGCCCTTGCAAGAATATGCACATTATGAATCTAATTAAAAGCAGGAGTCCCAATACAGGTTTGTATTTAAACTGTGGTGGGTCAGGGATTGTGAGTGACTCTACTTATCTGCACCTGAAGCAGTACCAGAGTCTTGCTTTTTTGATGAGGAGCCTCAGATCTTCCAGAGGTCCACAGGAGTGACTTTCTTCTTTTAGGTGGTTTTTATCCTGACTCTTCAGGTGGGGCTGTCTTTATCCTAGCAAGGTAAATCCAGCAATCTCTGCCACATTTGTGCTCACTTTGGCAATACTTATTCTCCCTCTGCCACATTTACTGCAATGGGTGTGGCAAGGATCACTGAAAAGGGCTTTAACTGATCTCCAGGAGTCCCTTCCCTTCTTTCCAAGTGCTAATGAGCACTTGGTCTCCAGGGCAGGCACTAGGTGGTCCTTCTGAGCCAGGAGCTGGCAGGACTTTGTGTTCTTACAGTTCGATAGCTTGTTGTACTTGACCCAGATTAATAAGACACTGTAAAAGTCTTGAGACTGCTGGATCCCCTCCCATATCAGAAAATAGGAAAAGCCCTCCCACATAACATCTGAAATGGACTCATATTTAGCCTGATTTTGGAGGTATTTTGAATACTCTTGAAGGCTAGTGGTAATAACCAGAGCCAAGACTCTTGGCAAATTTTTGCCGGAGTTCACTTGAGGGTCTGGTTGGTTCTTTCAACCTTTCCAGAGGACTGAGGTCTCCATGCAGAATGGAGATGATACTTTATTACTAAAGCCTTTGCCAGAATTGGAGAGCTGTCCCCAATTTTACTAGTAAAACTAGTAGGACACTGTGGGACAATTAAAATCTCATGGCTAAGAATTTGACCTTCAAATTGACATTAAAACCAGGAGGTGGGGTGGGGATTTAGCTCAATGGTTCGGCCACCTGCACTACCTGCCTCGCAAGCGCAAGGTCCTGAGTTCGATCCCCAGTACAAAAAAAAAAAAGAATGCGAAGTTTCTACTGCACCTTTGCTTCCAGGGATTTAGCTTAGTGGTTCCAGAGCCTGCTTCACAAGCGCAAGGTCCAAGTTTGATCCCTGGTACCAAAAAAAAAAAAAAAAAGACCAGGAGTAAGCTGGAGCATGCTTGTAATCCTAGCACTTGGGGGGCTGAGGCATAAGGATTGCTGCAAGTTCAAAACCAGCTTGGGACTGAATAGTGAATTCAAGGCCAGCCTGAATGTAGTGAGACCCTGTCTCAAAAACGAACAAAAAGAACAGGGGTAAAGAAGCTCAGACTAGAGCTCCCTGCAGTCCTAATTATGGCTATCAATCTAGAGGAGGGTTTTTCCAGAGAAGGAAGTTAAAACAGAGTAAGCCACCCCTGTATCTAAAAGGAATTGAATTTGTTTACTCATGAAAATCACCGTCACCTGGGATTCCTTACAGGAGGTTAAGATGTCCATGCACTGCAGCATGCCCTTTCAGTCCTCTTCGTCAGAGCTAGAGGTAAGAGTTTTGGTTGGCCTATCCCCTCTTTGGGAGTGGGGACAGTCAATCCTCAAGTGCCGTCGGCCACCTGATGCACATAGCAGGGCCCAGCCAGTGGCCTATTACAGGTGCATGTCCAGTGCCCAGTTTCCTTGCATTTAAAGCAGGAACTCTTTCCTTGATTGGCCCTGGAGGATTTAGGGGTGTGCTTGAAGCATTGCCAATTGTGACAGCCATAATTTGGCCTGCCTTTTTTTTTTTTTTTTTGGTTCCTCTCTTTTTCATTTTCCTCCAGATCCTGATGGATGAACACAGAAAAGATTACATCTAGAAATTTGGTCATGGGGATCTGGAGGCCCATCTGAAGTTTTTGTAATTTGCACCAAATATCTGGGGCTGATTTTGACTAATGAAATCTTAACCTATTACTGCCTGTCCCTCCTTGGAAGGTGGATCTAAGATCTAAGTTTGTATATTTACAGAAAACTTCTATAGTAGTACAGACAGCTTTTCTTCTTTGCCCTCTCTCATCTTTTGGTTTTCTGAGCCAAGGTCTTGCTATGTAGTTCAGGCTGGTCTTGAACTCAGTATTTAGCCCAGGCTAGTCTCAAACTTGTGGTGATCCGCCTGCCTCAGCCTTCTGAGTGCTGGGATTATAGGTGTGCACCACCACACCCAGCTCTCACCTTTTCATAGTTAATAGATTCTTTAAGGGATCTTTTTATTCTCATGATAAGAGCAGTCTTCGTTTTGACCTCTTGTTTCTAAATCACTTGGAGAGGGTGGGACTGATTTACTCACCAAAGGATTATAAGGAGAAGTTGAGGAGACCTCCAAGGGTGGTTTCTTTCGTTAAACAAGTAGGAGAGACCTGTGTCCCCCCTGAGACACAGGTGGGAATTTGAGGATAGGATCATCAATGTTATCAATCTCTTCTTTGGGACACCCTTAAGTATCATATCTCTTGGGCCTTTGCAGTGGGATGGTTTCTGATAAAGAGCTACAAAAGCCTGAACATCATGGATTTCAGAACACTTTCCTTGCCTTTTCCAAAGATCTAAGTGAACTACACCATTGTAATTTACACTTACCTTCTGCTCTCATTTTTCAGCATTTCCTAGTTCACACAGGGGCCTAATGGTAAGATTGGCAGGGTGTTTCCCATGGCACTTAGTGGGGTCTGTAGAGAGAGAAAAGATGATGTCTAGGGTTTTTGTTTGTTTGTTTTGAGACAGGGTCTTGCTATGTACTCCAGGCCAAACTTGAACTCACTATGTAGCCCAGGCTGGCCTCAAACTCATGGTAATCCTCCTATCTCAGCCTCCCAAGTGTTGGAACTACAGGTGTGTACCACCATGCCTGGCTAGGTCTAGGGTTCTTCTGAGGGCATCCCTGCAGAAGGATGGAGACCCATTGAGCTCTGGGGCATTCCCTATGAAACTCAAAATGGTGGTGATGCCTTCTCCATGGCCTACAGCCCACTATGGCTCCTTAAAAACCATGGTGGACTCCCCTACTGGCTCCAACTAACTACTTTAGAAAAAGTATCCCTCCTATTTATCCCAATAAAAGCCCTTGGTAATTATTTTTTTAGGCAGTAGAGAAGCCTATTTTTCAGCATTTCAGAAAGAAGCCTTGGGAAGTTCCAAGTACAAAGTTAGGGTCCGCATACTCAACAGGAGATTAAGTTGATGTTCCTCAGCTGTTTGCTCTGTGCTATTCAGACCCTCAAGCATATGTGTCTAAATCAACTTAATTTCTCTTAGAAGAATCAGGGAGGAGATCTAACCAGATTCAGAAGAGAGGAGGCGAGGAGGCCCATATGCTCCTTAAAGCAGAGACCACAGCTCTTAGCTGTAAGGGTGAGATTTCCTGGAGTCCAAGAGGACAGTTGGCAAACACGGCAGAAAGGTGAACTGGGATGACTCCTGAGGTTTTAAAAAATAGGATTCCCAAAAAAGTCTCACTGAGAATAGCAAAAGATATAGGGCTTATTGAGGAGGAAAGTGCAAATGAGACTTTGATCATGGTGAGCACGAAAAAGGGCAGGGTGGGATAGGTGGTTAATCAAGGAGAAAACCAGGTTAAGGATAGCTATTCCCCCACAAAAGACTGCAAAATCTGAATGAAGTATTTTTTAATAAAATACTGACAGGAACAAAATGTGGAAGCAAAAGAGACATATTAAACTTTAGGTTACATCCACATGGAACCTGCATGGTGCCTAGTTTTCTTGCAACCCGGGGGAACTTAACATGGTCTGTTCCATGACTGGGTTAGTGGCAGATGCTCTGGAAGCTCTTAACTGCCTGACTCATACCCACAACGAATGACAACACACACACACACACAAACAAAATGCCAGAAACAGAAAAAGAAAAGAAAACTTTCCCAAAAAGAGAGCTACCTCCTCCTGGCTGGCTCACCAAGAGAATGCTACCAGTTTATGGGTCCTGGGGGAAATTCCTTGTAGCTTCTTGGGATCCTAAACAAAGAATTGAACAAGACAAAGAAAAACTAGTAGGGATGTGTATTTATTGAAGGTGGAAAACAGGTACACTGCAGGGAGGGCAGGCCAGTGAAGAGGGCCACGCAGCCATGAGGTAAATGGAGAGGAGTCTTTTGTATCTGGAATGGCTTCCCCTCATGCAAACAAGGCATTTGGGACAGCTTTCCTAGTAGAAACTCACTTGGCCTGGTGCCAGATTAAAACTGTCCTACTGAAGACTTGCTTGGTTTTGTACCAGACGTAAATGAAGAATTGAAGATAGCACTTTTAGCCAGGTGTGGTGGCACATACCTATAATTCCAGCACTCAGGGACTCGGGCAGGATGATCACCGAAAGTCTGAGGCCAGCCTGGGCCTACATAGTGAGTTCAAGGCCAGCCTGGATTACATAATGAGTTCAAGGCCAGCCTGGATTACACAGTGAGACCCTGTTTTAAAAAAACAAAAAATAAAAAACAAAAAAACCCCCCAAAAACAAACAAAAAAAAATGAAAGAGAAGAAAAGAAAATAGCACCTTTCTGATTGCTCCCATGTACAGTATTCAGGAACTTCAGAGTAATCTTGGATTTTGTGTTCTGCACATGCACCCTGCAAGATTATGCCTACCTACTCAACTGGCTTTGCCCCAGCCCTAATCTACCACCTCAGACAGACTTGGTCACAGGCTGTCACCTATTCTGAGCCCTGCTCCAAAGTAACTTTTTACCTGACATTTATGTGGATAATAAGACAGCCTTTATCCACCATACATTTCCTGTCCTCTCCCCTATAACTTCTTACCTTCCCCTTGAAGCCCTGTGTCTCTATTCCATTCTATAGTTCAAGCTGCTATATAGCTTTACTCATATGACCCTTCCTCAAGAAGGGTGACTTCAGTGTGTATGTTTGTAATTAAAATGCTTTTTCTCCTTTTAATCTGTCTACCATCAGTTTATTCCATAGATTCAATTATCAAACTTTCTGAAGGTAGGTTTTTTTCTCCTATGGAGTGAAAATATAAAGAACATAAAATAATAAAATGAAAAAAAAACATCTACTAGGAAAAGAATTAATCTGTGCAAGCATGTCAGGACTTAGACCAGCAAATTAAAACCAAAAGGTAGTATACAAAGGAGACCTCAGATCCCTACCTGAGAGCTCATTATAGAGGCTTTAGACATTCCTTGGATGTCCTCAGATTCTGCAGTGAGAATCTACCAGCATGTCTTGGTCTTTATTTACATTTTACTGGCAGTTCAATGCAGGCAGGCCTGAAGGGTCACAGGAGCTGTTACCAAGCCCAGCAAGAAGAGATGCAGCCACAGGCAAAAGGCTTGTGTGACAGGGACTGTGGTCCTAGGTGGAGGAGCACTGCCACTGCCGACACCAGCCATGCTCCCGTCTCCTGCTAGTGTCACCCACAGGCTGATCAGAGGTCAGAGGGCAACAGGAATCAGGGTTCTAAACCAGCATGATGGTGCACACCTATAATCCCAGCTATTCAGGAGCCCAAGGCAGAAGGATTGCAAGCTTAAGGCCAGTCTGGACAATGTAGTTAGACCCTGTCTCAAAATTTGAAAAACAAGTTTTAAAGGGTTGAGAGTACAGTGGTAGAGCACTTGCCTAGCATGTATGAGGCTCATAATCAGGTTGAGAAGGGAAGAAAAAAGGAAATAGAATGGCAAAAGGAGAAAAACTAGCACAGAATGTTTAAATTTCTTAATGATCTTTCTCATCTTAGAGCATTGCCCAGCATCTTCAGTAACAGAGATTGCAGTATCTTTCTTTTGATCTTAATGAGAAAGAATCTGAAGCACCTCCACTAATTACAATGCATGCTCTAGGTCTTTGATATATACCATTTATCAAGTTAAGAAACTTAAGTCTCCTAGTTTTTTAAGAGTTTATTACAAAGAGATGTTGAACTGTGTTTCTTTTCATGTTCAGATAATGATTTCCCGCTTAATCCATTAGTATGTGAATTACATGGATGCCTTATATTTTCTTTTTTCTCTCAAAAAATAATTTTTCTGTGAAATGTAAATGTAAAAAATATATAAACAAAATATAGGTAAATCTTACTGAATAATAATGAAATGAACACTCGTGTTCAATCCATTGAGACACAGAACATTTTCAACAACTTAGAAGCACTCTGTTACTTCCCAATCACGTACCCTTTCTTCTCCCAGAGAGGGAACTATTTTTCTAAAATTCATGTCAGTCACTTTTTTTCTTTTTCTTTTGGAGGCCTAACCCCTATATATGCATCCTAATGATATGTTGATTAATTTTACTGGCTTTAAAAAATTATACAGAACCCACTGCCATTCCACCACTCCTAGGGCAGAGGAGGTGGGCTACACGGCGCCAGTAGCATACACACACACACACACACACACACATGCACACACACCCATGGAAGTGAGAAGACATGTAAACAAGTCTCAAAACCAGACTTCCAGATCACCTACAGTAACCTCAAAGGGAAACGAGATGGAACAATCTGATAATCAATCACCTGGACTCCCTGAACTGGCAACAAAACAGGATCTGGAAAAAATGAAATCAGAAATAACTTCTCAGATAACAGCAAAGATTGTGTCCATAGTGCAAGACATGATTAATAAATCTAGAGAGGACATAGATTTAAAAAAAATAGAGGATCTGAGGAACATGATGGAATCCCAACATAGGAAACAAATGGAATCCATAAAACAGATGCAAACAGATTTCCAGAAGATTAAAACTCCACTGAAAGTCTACACAGCAGAATGAACCAATGTGAGGACAAAATTTCAAATCTAGAAGATAAGACTGCAATTAGTGAACAGGAAAAGAAAAATTGCTTTAAATTTCTAAGGGACCATGAGAAAGCAATCCAGCAGCTGCTAGATGATTCAAAGAAGAATAACTTAAGAATGATTGGAGTCAATGAAGAAACAGGACAGAGTGCAGATGACATAAAAAAACTCTTCACAGAAGTGATGGCAGAAAACTTCCCAAGGAGGGGAAAAGAACTTGACATACAGATAAGTGAGGCATATAGGACTCCAATTAGCCTTGATCAAAAAAAATCTACACATAGACATATAATTGTTAAGATTCCAGAAACCCAACAGAAGAACAAAATTCTACAAGCTGTGAGAGAAAAGAAACAAATCCCATACAAAGGAAAGCCCATCACAATCACAGCAGACTTCTCAATGCAAACCCTCAAGGCAAGAAGACCTTGGAGTGATGTACTTCAAGCCCTAAAGGAAAACAGCCTCCAACCAAGACTGATGTACCCTGCAAAACTATCTTTCAAAATGGTTGGAGAAAGACGATACTTTCATGATAAATACACCTTAAGAACTTCATGAATACCAAACCAACACTCCAAAAAATTTTAGACAATATCCTAGGAAAAGACAATGAGGATCACAACCCCAGGAAGCCCAGCAGAATGAATCCATGGGGCATGACAAATTAAACACAAAGGAGGAGAATCCAACAAAAAGAAAAAGTCATGACAAGGCTTTTAAAACTTTAACTTCATCTCCCTAATGAGCGTATACATCAATCTTGTTATTGTCCTGATTAGTATTTTTCTGATTCTAGTGTTGCACACCTTTCCTTGTGCTCTACTGGCTATTTATCATCTTCTTGTGTCTACTTGTTAATTGGGTTGTCTATTAATGAGATGTAAGAGTTCTTTATATATTCTGGTCATAGGTTATATGCATTGTAAATATGGTCTGTTTAAGGACTACTTTTCATTTTAATGATGTCATTTAAAGTTCTAAATTTTGATGGAATCATATTTATCAATTTTTTTCTTTTATACATCATGTTTTTTGTATCCTAGGAAGTTCTTGCCTACCCTAAATTCATAAACATTTTCCCTTATAATTTCTTCTTAAAGTTTTATACTTTTAGGCTTTCATATTTAGGTTCATAGATCCTCTCAAGTTATTTTTATGTATGGAAATAAAGGGTTGAGGTTCATTTTTATATATGGACACCAGACGTTCTAGTGCCATTTGCTGAAAACACTACCTTTTCCTTGGCTCTTGAATTGAATTTATGTTCTATAAAATGTTAATGTTAAATAATCTTTCAAAACTCAGTGGACCATATATGTGTGGTTCTATTTCTAGATTCTGTTTTATTCAAATGATCTATATGTCTTTCCTTACACCAACACTGCCTTGATTACTGTAGCTTTAGAGGAAGTCTTAAAATTAGGTACTAAACATCTTCCAACATTGTTTTTTTTCTTTTTACATTTCTAGGTCCTTTGTACTCCTACATAACTTTTCAATTTCAATATCCAATTCTTCATTTATAGCAAGTATACGTAGACCTGAATTTTTATATATACCTTGTTTTTCTAATCCTGCTAAATTCAAATACAACTTCTAGGGGCTCCTAGAGATTTCTTAGTATTTTCTCTGTAGATGATCATTTCATCTGCATATAAAGATTTTACTTCTACCTTGCCAATCCCATCCTAATTGTGTCATTTCATTGCCAGACTATTTTAGTTTGGGCCTATGTTTCAAAGTTTAATGGACAGATGAAGAGTAGGCATATCTGCCCTCGTTCCCCACCTTAAGGAGAAAGCATTGTGTCTTCTCCATTCATATAAGGCATTTTTGCTAGAAGTATGGAGTATATGGCTTATCTGTTGAGAAGGTTCTGTTCTACTTCTAGTCTACTGATAACTTTTACCACGAACAGCTGTAGAATTCAGTTCGATACTTTTTCTCCAACTAGTGACAGGATCATATGGCTTTTGCCTTTCCTCTGTTAAAATGATGACTTTTGGGAGTGGATCTTCCAATGCTGAACCAACACTGCCATCCCTATAAAAAAACCACTTTCTACATCCTGCCAGATCTGACTTCTAATAGTTTGTTTTGTTAAACAAATTTCTATCTATGTTCATACTTTTTTCTTCTATTATCTTTATCCAGTTTTAGGATTAGCACAATGTTGATTTCCTAAAATGAGGGGAGAAGGGTTCCTTCTTTTTTCTGCTTTAATTGTTTGATATAATTTATCAGTTAAAATGTATACGAGCCTGTTGTTGTCATATAGGTAGGTTTTCAAGCTAGGAATATACTTTCTTTAATAGGTACTATTCAAATTTTATATTTCTTCCAGAGTTAGTTTCATTAATTTGTCTTCCAAGGTACTTCTTAGAAGTTGTCAAATTTATTTCAAAACAGATTTTTGAAATATGCTTTCTATATCCTTTTAAATTCTGTAAAATCTGTGGTAATGTCTCCTAGATCTTGATATTGCAATTTTAAAAATGTATAATTGATATTGTATAATAGGAAGTAAAGGTCTCAAGGAGCAGGGGAAGTGGGAGGGGTAGGGGAAATGAAAGAAGGGAAAAGAAAAAATATGAGAAAGGGAAAAAAATGGAAACAAGGTCTTTGCAAATAGGGAAGGGAGGTCAGGGGAAGGGAAAAAAATAAGAACCAAGATATTCATGTAATGGTAGAAGATCTCAATGATGTATGTAAATGTATTTTATACCTAAAATGTACCAATAAACTTAAAGGGGGGAAAAATTTTATGGATAGTCAGGCCAAGTGGTGCATGACTATATTCCCAACTACCAGGGAAGGCGAAGAAGGAAAACTTCAAATTTTATGCCAGCCTGGGCAATTTAGTGATAGCTTGTATCAAAGTTTAAAAAATAAAGGTGGAAATGTAGCTAAGTGGTACAGTGCTTAGCATATGAGAGGTGCTGGGTTCAATTCTAAGTAGTACAAGGGAAAATAATTACACAGGTAAAATCATTATATATGTATTGTATATGTATATATGTAGACTTTTTAATGTATAGAAATTGATAAATCTTTTTCTTTTGCACATTCATATATATGCCTCATTTAAAGAATTATTTTCTGTGGTTTCTTCTAAAAATATTGCCTATTAACTTTAATGCCTTGATTCATCTGAAATTGTAGCCAGTAAAATTGCTAAACCTTCTATTGCTATTTCTATTTCTGTAATATATCTTTTTGCTCAGAATTATGTTCTTGAGATTCATCCATGTGGAATTTCCATCTGTAGTTAATTCATTTTCACTATAGTAATGTTACTTAGCTAAATGACTATACTGCAGTTTATTAATCCATTCTGCTGTTGATAAACATTTGAATTGTTTCTAGTTCTTTGCTACTGTGAACAATGATATTAAAATATTCTTGTAAAAACCTGGTGAGGTGGCACACACCTGTAATTCCAGCTACCTGGGAGGTGCAAGTCAGAAGATCCCAAGTTTGAGGCCACCCTGGGCAACTTAGCAAGAGCCTGTGTCAAAATAAAAAATAAAAAGTACTGGGAATATAACTCAGTGGTAGAACACCCTTGGGTTCAATCTCAAGTACCGGCAAAAAAAAAAAATTAAAAATACCCTGGTATCCAAGTGAAAAAATGTCTTTTCAATTATGTATCTGGTATTAAAATGGCTAGCTTGTAGGATATATACATTTCATTAAGTGATTGAAAACTGTTTCTCAAGTGATTGTACTAATCTAACTACCAATACCAGCACAGATGAAACCTGTTAATTTTAGACTTTTTTTATTTTTTGTTACTGGGGATGGAACTCCAGACCTTGCACTTGTGAGGCAGGCACCGGAACCTCTGAGCTAAATCCCTGGCCCAGAGATTAGACTTTTAAATTTTTTGCCAATCTGATAATTGAAGGACCCTAGTTAGCAAGACAAACTCCATATTGTTGCTTGACCCACCTGCCTGTCCTTTAGATGAACTCAAAAGGAAGCTTAGAAACCTCCTCCCCTTAAAAGGTCCTTTTAGAAATAACAATTAATCAACTATTGTTTTACAAATGTTCTAATAGCAGGACATTCTGCTTCTGTACCTTTTGCTTGCTTTGCTAGTTCTATCCCTTAGGGGGGCCTAGAAACTGTTGGCCTCAAAGGTGGATAAAACATGTTTGTCTCCCCCCAGTCAGGGCTCAAGTCCGATGCTTGGCTCAGGTTCTGGCCAGTAATAAACTCCTGTGTGGATTTAATATCCATCTCTGGTTGGTTCTTTCTCGCTAGGTCTAACATTCTTGGAGGCCCCAGCAAGATAGCCAGCTGCTCTGGAGCTTATTATTTTGGAGCCATTGTTTCTTTTTAGGAGACTAGGATTGGACATCAGCAGTGTTTGGCCCCTCTGAACACCAGTCCGTGGAAGGAGAGGCCACCCTGATGGTATTCCGGGGCTCTGGGTAGGCCGGTCCCAGTCGGGCCCTATCGCCGATCGACTGGCCTGCAGGAATTTATTGGGAAAGCCTCTAGAGGTGAGAATTGAATGATTCTTAGTGCACTGTGGGTAGATAGGAGGAAGCTGGACGGACACGGCACAGGTTCCCCTATCTAGAGTCTCTTCGCAATGGCAAGCAGACTCACCGGGTCAGAGTTGTCAGAAGGGCAACTCCCTGAATGGGGTCTGTGTCCATTCAGCCCCAGAGGTTTTACCTGGCCAAAGTTTGTCTTTGTCTGTTTATTGTTGTCTGTCTACCTGCTCTGTGTGCCTTTTGCATTTTCACAGGCTAAAATTATGGGTTCCTCACAGTCCACAGAAGGAACTCCACTTGATTGTGTTTTGAATAACTTCAAAAAAATTTATTCCACAGACAGGGAAGAAAAATATGGCATGAAATTTTCTAAAGGCAAATTACAAACCCTGTGTCAATTAGAATGGCCCAGTTTCAGAGTCGGTTGGTCCCCAGTGGGAACTTATTCTATGCACATTGCTCACAAGGTTTGGAATGTGGCCATAGAGTCAGGGCCCCACAGGTCCTGATCGACCTTTGGCACTCGATTGGGACAGGACTATGGTCCATCAGCCCCCCTGTCTTCCTCCTCCCTTTTTCTTTTAAAACAGACAGAGCCCTGGGGGAAGATTGATTTATGTCCCTTTTACAACTAGTGATCTTTACAATTGAAAACATCAAAATCCCCCTTCTCTGAAAAACCTCAGGCATTAATCTCTCTTCTTGAGTCTGTTTTTCATACCCATCAGCCCACTTGGGGTGATTGCCAGCAGCTTTTACAGATCCTGTTCACCATTGAGGAGTGGGACCACATTTATCAACAGGCAGTCAAAGAGGCCCTGGGGCCAAACCCCGGCATCACTTCTGGAACCCCGGGGTATTCGGCCAGGGCTGAAGCTGCTGTTCCATCGTGGTGCCCCGAATGGGACCCCAATGATGATGATGGTAGGAGGCTGGGGACCTACCACCAGAACTTATTAGGGGGACTCTGGGCAGCTGCCAGAAAGCCCACTAATTTGAGTAAGGTAAGTGAGGTTTGCCAGGGAAAAATGGAGTCTCTGGCTGCGTTTTTAGAGAGACTCTTGGAAGCCTATAGAGTTTTCACTCCTATTGACCCAGAGACTCCCCAAAATGCAGCTTTAAATTTGGCCTTTGTTTCCCAGTCGGCCCCAGACATTAGAAAAAAATTACAGAAATTGGAGGGATTTGAGGGAAAGAATAAGACTAAACTCCTGAACATAGCCCAGAAAATTTATGATAACTGTGATGCCCCTGAGGAAGTCCTAGCTAAGAAACGGGGGAAAGTCACTATTGCTGCACTCCAGGCACAAAAGACAGTCCCTCTGGACAGAAAAGGAGAAAGCCGCCTTTTTGGCTTTAAAGAAAGCTTTAGTGTCAGCACCAGCCCTGGCCCTACCTGATGTCACCAAGCCCTTTTGGTTGTTTTTGGCTGAACGAGGGGGCATAGCCAAAGAAGTGCTTGCCCAGGCATTAGGGCCTTGGAACAGACCTGTGGCCTACTGTCTAAAAGACTTGATCCTGTGGTGAGTGGATGGTCTACCTGTTTGAGGGCAGTTGCAGCCACCGCCCTCCTGGTCAAGGAGGCAGATAAGCTCAGCCTGGGGCAGGACCTGGTCATCACCGTACCCCATGTGGTGGAGACATTGCTGAGAGGAGCCCCAGAACAATGGCTCTCCAATGCCCACCTGACTCAGTACCAAGCCCTGTTGCTGGATGCTCCATGCATCAAATTCACTGGAGAAATGACCCTCAATCTGGCCACCTTACTCCCAGACTCTGACTCATAGGCATGCCCCTCCATGACTGTCTGGACACTCTGACAACTTCCACCACCAACCACCCAGACCTGACTGACATTTCCCTGCAATGCCCAGATAAGACCTTCTTCACCGATGGAAACAGCTTCGTGGAAGACGGAGTCAGGTATGCGGGGGCAACCATAGTCAGTCCAGGAGGACAGGTGCACTGGGTACAGACATTAAGCTGGGGGGCATCGGCACAGAGGGCTGAACTAATAGCCTTAACTCAAGCCCTAAGATTAGGTCAAGACAAGGCTGTAAACATCTCCACTGACAGCCGGTATGCATTTGCCACTGCCCATGTGCGTGACAACATCTACAGGCAGAGAGGGCTATTGACATCAGAAGGAAAAACTATCAAAAATAAAAAAAATGTTTGGCCTTATTGGAGACAATTTGGGAACCCAGGGCACTGGCCAGTATTCATTGCAAAAGCCACCAAAAAAGAGACAGCTTAGAGGCCCAAGGTAACTGAGCGGCCAATGATGTGGCCCGACGAGTGGCCAGAGAACCAGTGGGGCCCATAGACATTCTGCCCATCCGACCCTTTTGAATACCTGCCAGAAAGACCCACATATACCCCAGAAGAGGAAGAGGAAAACCAAAAGCAAGGGGGTACAAAACTGGACTCAGGCTGGTAAAAAGGGACAAACAAATTTATCTCCCCGGAGCCCTGGGGCGACAACTTGTTTATCAGTTACATCACTTAACTCACCTGGAAAAATCAAAGTTAAAAAGACTAATGAGCTCTAAGTTTTCAATCCCAGCACTGACCTCTATGGTCTAGGACATCAGTTCCAGGTGTCAGGTATGCACACAGTTAAACTCCAAGGTGAGACCAAGGAACAAAGGTAATTAACTATGGGGAAGAGAGCCAGGGGAACACTGGGAACTTGATTTCACCGAAATAAAATCCAACAATAGGTTCAAATATTTACTGGTATTGGTTGACACCTACTCAGGTTGGGTAAAAGCTTTCCCCACTCATGGAGTATCAACCAACATAGTAACTAAGGTTTTGCTCCAGGAAATAGTTCCCTGATTTGGCATCCCGCGTTACCTGGGGTCCGACAATGGGCCTGACTTCACGGCACAGATATCCAAATTGTTGGCAAAGGCACTACATATCGATTGGAAGTTACACTGTGTCTATCACCCACAAAGTTCAGGGCAAGTGGAAAAGATAAATAGGACCCTAAAAGAAACCCTGACTAACTATGTTCTAGATACTGGTGGTAGGTGGCCCGATCTGCTTCCTCTAGCCTTGTTAAGAGTTAGATGTTCCCCATATGTTGACAAGTTTACCCCTTTTGAAATCTTGTATGGGAGGCCGCCGCCACTCCTCCCTAAATTAAACCTTGAACAGATAACAGAAAATTCTTGTGTTTCTTTACTTCAGTCTCTTCAAGCCTTACAGATTCTTCAGAATGAGATCCAGGCTACAATACAACAAGCTCAAGAAAAACCCTTTGCGACGTTCCAGCCCAACGGTTTCAAGCCAGGAGACCTGGTCCTGATATGCTTGGTTTGCTTGCACCGAGGGCTTGACTAAATACATTCCCAAATCAGTCTTGCCTACCCAATCTGCCACTTTATTTTGTGTTACTGTGTATGTTGTTCCACAAGTCTTATATTATAATAAAAAAGGGGGCCGCAGACATCTGGGATTAACCACAACACTACAGGAGTAAATGGGCTGCCCCCGTTTTAGTGCCCATTCTGGTGGGATTAGGAATAGCCGGGTCAGTGGCTATTGGAACTTCCTACTTGATCCTTCAGGACACAAATTTTAAAGCCCTAAGCCACCAAGTAGCCAGAGATTTGGGTCACCTGAAAGACTCAATCTCCAGATTAAAAAACCAGGTAGAGTCCCTAGCTGAGATGGTCCTACAAAATCAAAGGGGACTTGACCTCCTGTTCATGAAACAAGGAGGGTTATGTATAGCCCTAAAAAAAAAACCCTGTTGCTTCTATGCTAATGGTTAACTACCCTAGTTTCTGCTGTAACAGGCCCCCTAGTTATCCTCTGCTTTTGCTCGTGGGACCTTGCATTATAAATGCTCTGACTAAATATGTTAGACAGAGGGTTGATGCAGTTAAACTGATGGTGTTGAGACAAAATTATGGATTTTAAAAGACTTTTTTAAAAAAATCCAATGAGTAAATACAGAAATCAAAGATTTGATTAAGTTACAAGAACCAGTGGGGAATGAAGGACCCTAGTTAGCAAGACAAACTCCATATTGCTGCTTGACCCACCTGCCTGTCCTTTAGATGAATTCAAAAGGAGGAAGCTTAGAAACCTCCTCCCCTTAAAAGGTCCCTTTAGAAATAACAATTAATCAACTATTGTTTTACAAATGTTCTAACAGCAGGACATTCTGCTTCTGTACCTCTTGCTTGCTTTACTAGTTCTATCCCATAGGGGGGCCTAGAAACTGCTGGCCTCAAAGGTGGATAAAACATGTTTGTCTCCCCCCCAGTTGGGGCTGCAGTCCGATGCTCATCTCAGGTCCCAGCCGGTAATAAACCCCTGTGTGGATTTAATATCCATCTCTGGTTGGTTCCTTCTCACTGGGTCTAACATTCTTAAAAAATTGTATTTCACTGAGGTTTAAATTTGTATTTCTCTATCTGCCTATTGAGCTGGATTTTTTTTTTTTTTTACAGATTCATAGGAATTCTCTAATTTCCATGTATGAAGTTTCACTTTGTTTTAAATGTTGCAAATCTCTTGTTCTTTTTTTTTAGCTTGTAACTCCCACAGCCCTGCACACTTGTATTTTGGCAGATTTGATTTAAAAGCCTTACTATTTTTTTCTTTTTAAAAACCTTTTTAATGTAGAGAAATTAGTGTTTTTCTTCTGTATTATCATATATATGCCTTATTTAAGGAATACTTTAAAAAATGGTTTTATTTTCTTGAGACAGGATCTTGCTATGTTGTTCAGGCTGGCCTTGAACTCCCTATGTAGCCCAGGCTGGCCTCAAATAATCCTGCCTCAGCCTCCTGAGTGCTGGGATTACAGGCATATGCCATCACGCCCAGCACATAAGGAACTCTTTTCTATCCTGTGGTTTCTTCTAAAAATATTGCCTGTGAACTTTAAGGCCTTGATTCATCTGAAATTGTATGTAGCAAACTTACTGAACTTTCTACTATCTATCAGAACAGACTCAATTTGTATTCCTTTCTAATGCTGGTGGAACGTTACCACATTCCTTGTGACATACGGATTATCTCACAGTTCTGGAGATCAGAGCCTGAAAACAGGTCCTGTGGAGCTAAAATCAAGGTGTCCTAGTGCTGTGTTCTTCTGCAGGTTCTGAGGGAGAATCCATTTCTTGCCTTTTCCAGCTTCTAGAGGTCACTCAGCATTCCTTGGTCCATGGCCTCCTTCCTGCCTCACTATGTTATGGCTTCCATTTTCAGTTACTTTTTCCAACATATTCTCCCCCCCACCCCCAGGAGCTTGAACCCAGGGCATTCACACTGAGCTGCATCCCAAGCCCTTTTTTAATTTTATATTTTGAGACAAGGTCTCATTAAGTTGACAGATTGCTCAGGCCCACCAGTTCTGGTGGCACATACCGTAATCCCAACACTCAGAAGGCTGAGGCAGGAGGATCGCTGAAAGTTTGAGGCCAGCCCTGGGCTATACAATGAGTTCAAGGCTAGCCTGAACTACATAGTAAGACTTGTTATCAAAAAAAAAAATTGCTTGGGTTGGGCTTGACCTTGTGATGCTCCTGCCTTAGCGCCCCAGGATGCTGTAGCTATAGGCATGTACCACCACACCTGGGCCTGCTATGTATGTTTGTGATTACACTAGGCCCATCTGAATGATCCAGGCCACTCCACCTCTGAAGATCCTTACCCTGATCACATGTATAAATACTCTTTTGCCAAATAAAGTAACATGATCAAAAGTTTTAAGGATGAGGATGTGGGCCTTTGGGAGGGGATGCATTATTAATAACTACCTACAATTCTCTCTCTCTCTCTCTATTTCACTACAAATCCCAGGCTGGCCTTGAACTTGCTATGTAGCACAGACTTGTCTAGAAATCATGATCCTCCTGCCTTAGCCTCCCAATTGCTGGGATTACAGGCATGTGCCACCATGCCCGGCTTAGACTAGATTTCTTAATAGGGCTACTTTTGGTTTTTACTTTTTAATTCTTCTTTTTTGTTCTATATTCTTAATTTACTTGGCAGGCTAAGATGTCCAATATAGTGTTCAATAGAAGTAGTGTTAGTGTCATCCTTACACTGTTTCTGAAACGTAAGCAAATCCTTTTGCAAATTTCAACACTGAATATGAATTTAATGAAAGTTTCTGGAGTTGTTTTTTATTCATTAAAGAAAGTGTTTTGTTGGGGGTGGGGAGGAGAAAGTTTTTGGCTGGGCGTGGTGGCTCATGCCTATAGTTCCAGTACTCAGGAGGCTGAGGCCGGATTGTCATGAGTTTGAGGCTAGCCTGGGCTATATAGTGAGTTTAAGGGGAGCTTGAAATACACAGTGAGACCTGACCTCAAAAAAGAAAAAAAAGTTTTCTTCTGCTCGCAGTTTCCTAGAAAATTTTTCTATTTTCTTGCCTCTTAAGGGATATTTGAAAATATATGAACTATTTTTGACTGTCAAAACAGGGGAGGTGCATGTAGTGCCATGTAGTGAGTCAAGGGCAGGGATATGCAGACTATCCTAGAAGGTACAGGACAGCTGAATCCCCTTCTTTTTTTTTTTTTTGGTACCGGGGATCGAACTTGGGTCCTTATGCTTGCGTAGCAGGCAGCGAAACCACTGAGCTAAATCCCTGGCCCTAAATCCCCTTCTAAAACAAAGAATTCTACTTAACCCACAATGTCAAGAGTGTGATGTGAGTTCCTCTTCTACTCTGAATGATCGCTGTCCTGATTTTTTTTTCCCATTAAGTTTATTGGTAAATTTTAGGTATAAAATACAGTTACATTCATCATTGGGATCTTGTACCATTACATGAGTATCCTGGTTCTTATTTTTTTGTCCTGATTTTTATTGGAATTTTATTTATTTATTTATTTTGGTATGGGATCGAACTTGGGACCTTGCACTTTTGAGGCAGGCAGCAGAACCACTGAGCTAAATCCCTGGCCCCTGTAATTTTATATTTTTTCAGAGGGGGCTTCAAAAACTATATAAGCTTCAGGTACCACAGAACATGGATCTGATGGGAAAAAGAGAGGGCACTGGTTAGAGGAGGGGGACACATGAGGGTATCGTAGGTATACATGCAGATGTACAGGGGAAGAGGCAGGCAGGGAGGAAGAGAGGGGAATTAAGACAGAGAGAGAGAGGAGAGAGAGAGAATAACTTAGCAAGAAAAGGCAACACCCAAGAAAAAGAGAAAAATCTTGTTTTTTGTTTTCACATAGTTTTCAAATGATCACAGCTACCAAGAAATTTTCCATAAGCAACAATAACTGCAATACTAAGTAGGTGAAGAAGAATATTAAGTATTATATATGCTCTACCAATTCTAAATCTTGGTCTTCATCCTAGAGAAATGCTTGCACTTGTACTTGAAGATCTGTCCAAAGACATTCCCTGAAGCACTGTAAAAATGAAAAACTGGATGCCATCTACATGCCAAATTGATGGAGTCATAGATAAAGTATGATACATTCATATAAAAACCCTATAACTGTTCAAAGGGAATCAAATTTACATGTGTCAATCTGGACACACCTCAAAATATTTTAAAATGAAAAACCAAGCTGTATAAGTATTCTTCTTGTATTTTTATGTTAGTATATTTATATATGAATGTATATACTATATTATTTATGTAATGCATTCACACTCAAAATATTACTAGATAAATGCCAAATAAATAAAATTTAAAATGGCTTGAGTTGGATGTGGTAGTTCATTCCTGTAATACCAGCACTCTGGAGGCTGAGACAGGAGGATAGCTCTGAGTTCAAGGCCAGCCTGGGCTACATAGTGAGACCTTGTCTCAAAAAACAAAAACAAAGATAAAACACCCCAAAAAGAACATCATTGCATTAGACACTGGATGAGTGTATGATCACAATTAATTCTGAGGGGAGGGAACAAGATGGAGAGAGTTAACTGTACACTAATTTTATCTACATTGTTCCAATTTTTAAGAGGAAAGGATATATGTCTTGTGTAATTTTAAAAAATTAGATAATAGAAAAAAGACTAAAAGAAATGGCAAATTGTTAACTGTTAATTCTTTTTTTTTTTTGGTATCAGGGATTGAACTCGAGTCCTTGCACTTGTGAGGCAAGTGGCAGAATCACTGAGCTAAATCCCTGGCTCTGTTAATTCTTGATTTTAGCAATATAAATGAATGGTTATTGGCTTGTGCTTCTTATATATTTTTTAAAATTTCCTAAAATATTAACAAAATACAAATTCATTGAATTTTAAAAAGAAATATTTTTGGTACTGGGGATCGAAATTGGGACCTTGCGCTTGCAAGGCAGGTGAGGCACCACTGAGCTAAATCCCTGGCCCCTTTAAAAAGAAATTTATGGATACCAATGAAAGCACAGAGGTAGAATTTAAAACTAAAAATGTATGGGAGCATTCAGCAGCATCTGCACTTGTTAAGAGATGCCACTAGGATGAAAGTATTTTTCTAGGTGATTGCTACTGGAAGATTCATTATACAATTTATATAGCTGGGTTGGACAATTTTACCACAGTTCTGACAATTACCAGGTGTTTTTTTTTTCCTTTGGGAGGTAGCAGGGTATGAGGAAAAACACCCAGTCTCCTCCTAGATCCTCCTGGAGTTCTGCAAGGAGCGAGGACTGTCTGTTCCATTTGCAAAGACTAGAAAAGAGAGGGAGATTACCCACAGCACTTTAGCCTTTCAGGCATGATCATTCAGAAATCAGAGGTCAATTCTGGAACAATCTAATACTTCTTTCTCATTTTGTATCCTCCAAAGAGATGAAGGTCCATTTATCTGACAGCTCTCTGTCATGATACATCACAAAGAGTGCTTGAAAGTATTAATTCCTGATGATTTAAGGAAATGTTTTGCTGCTTTTTTCATCCAAGACATGGAAATTTTAGAGAGTCCAGTCTGGTGAGACACTGATCCAGTATACAGAATTGAAATATAAAAAAGAACTTAGAATAGTAGTGTAGGATAAATGCTATTAATACTGTATTAACAATTACTACCAATTCTACAGCTATTCACTACAACCAATAACAACACCAATACTACCCCAATAAGGAAAAGCAGACATTTTTTTTCTTTTTTGGTATGGGGGATCAAACTCAGGACCTTGCACTTGCAAGGCAGGCAGTGAACCACTGAGCTAAATCCCTACAGACATTTTGATTGTTTTAAATTTTTATATAATGTTTAAAACAGTATTTTAAAATTGAAGGCTTTAGGGGCCAGGGATTTAGCTCAGGGATGCTGCCATCTGCCTCGCAAGCACAAGGTCCCAAGTTCGATTACTAGTACCAAAAAAAAATTAAAGGATTTAGAATTAAAGTATTCAGGCTGCCATACCACCACTCCCAGCACAGAGGAAGGGCCTTCTGGGCCTCCATAACACTGCTCCCAGCACAGAGGTAGGGGCTTCCAGGCCACTATTAAACCACTGCCAACACAGAGGAAGGGGCTTCTGGGCTGCTGTACCACCACTCGCAGCTCAGAGGAGGTAAGCCACCTGGGGGCCAAAAGCACACACAGCCCCTGCCCTCCCCCCCCACTGAAATGATAAGACACATAAACAAGTCTCAAAACCAGACTTCCAGATCACCTACAGCAACCCCAAAGGGAAATGAGATGGAACAATCTGATACTCAACCACCTGGACTCACAGAACTGGCAGCAAAAGAGGATCTGGAAAAAATGAAATCAGAAATAATTTCTCAGATAACAGCAGAGATTGTGCCCATAGTGCAAGACATGATTAATAAATCTAGAGAGGAGCTGAGGAACAAGATGAAATCCCAAAATAGGAAACAAATGGAATCCATAAAACAGATGCAAACAGATTTCTAGGAGATTAAACACTCCATTGAAAGTCTACACAGCAGAATGAGCCAATGTGAGGACAGGATTTCAGATATAGAAGATAAGATTGCAATTAGTGAAAAGGAAAAGAAAAATTGCTTCAAAATTGTGAGGGACCATGAGAAATCAATCCAGCAGCTGCTAGATGATTCAAAGAAGAATAACATAAGAATGATTGGAGTCAATGAAGAAACAGGAGAGAGTGCAGATGACATAAAAAAACTGTTCACAGAAGTAATGGCAGAAAACTTCCCAAGCAGGGGAAAAGAACTTGACATACAGATAAGTGAGGCATATAGGACTCCAACCAGCCTTCATCAAAAAAAATCTGCACATAGGCATATAATAGTTAAGATTCCAGAAACCCAAGAGAAGAACAAAGTTCTACAAGCAGTTCGAGAAAAGAAACAAATCCCATACAAAGGAAAGCCCATCAGAATCACAGCAGACTTCTCAATGCAAAGGCAAGAAGAGCTTGGAGTGATGTATACCAAGCCCTAAAGGAAAACAGCCTCCAACCCAGATTGATGTACCCAGCAAAACTATCTTTCAAAATTGATGGAGAAATAAGATACTTTCATGAACTTCATGAATACCAACCAGCATTCCAAAAAATTGATGGAGAAATAAGATACTTTCAGGAACTTCATGAATACCAACCCAGCATTCCAAAAAATTTTAGACAATATCCTAGGAACAGACAATGAAGATCAAACCCCAGGAAGCACACCAGAACGAATCCATCAGGCATGACAAGAAATTAAATGTAAAGGGGGAAAATCCAACAAAAAGAAAAAGTCATGACAATGATAGGTCAATACGTATCAGTTATAACCATCAATGTTAATGGTCTCAATTCACCAATCAAAAGAAATAGACTGGCAGAATGGGTCAAGAAGCAAAATCTAACAATATGCTGCATACAAGAAACACACTTAATTCAAAAGGAAACTCATAGACTGAAAGTTAAAGGGTAGAAAACAATACTCCATGCGATGGGAACCCGAAAAAAAGCAGGAGTAGCTATCCTCTTTGCAGATCAAGTAGATTTCAAACCAACACTGATTAAGACAGACAAAGAAGGACATCACATTCATGTAAAGGGAACAATCCAACAGGAAGACATGACAAGCATAAATATTTATGCACCAAGCAATAGTGTGTCCAACTATATAAAACAAATACTAATGGACATGAAAAGTCATATATGCACTAATACAATAGTAGTGGGGGACCTCAATACCCCGCTGTCACAAATACATAGATCAACTAGACAAAAAATAAGCAGTGAAACACTAGAACTCAATCAAACTCTTGAACAAAGGAACTTAACAGATGTTTACAGAGTGTTCCACCCCACAAAATCAGAATACACATTCTTCTCAGCTGCACATAGGTTGTTCTCCAAAATAAATCACATACTCACTCATAGAACATATTTAGGGAAGTGCAAAGGAATTGAAGTTATCCCCTGTATATTGTCAGACCATAGCGTGATGAAATTGGAGATCAATAGCAAAAGAAACCACAAAAATTTCATAAACACATGGAAATTGAACAACATACTTCTGAATAACCAATGCATCACAGACAAAATTAAAGAAGAAATCAGACAGTTCCTTCAATTAAATGACAATGACAATACAACATACACAATGAAAGCAGTCTTACAAGGGAAATTCATAGCACTGAATACTCATATTAAGAAAACAGCATGAGCCCAATTAAACAACCTGATGCTGAACCTCAAGCTTCTAGAAAAAGAAGAGCAGGAAAAACCCAAAGCTCATACAAGGGAGGAAATTATAAAGATCAGAGCAGAAATCAATTCAATGGAGATGAAGAAAATGATACAAAAAATTAATGAAGCCAAGAGTTGGTTCTTTGAAAGAATAAAAAAAATTGACACACCCTTAGCCAACCTTATCAGAAAAAGGAAAGAAAAGGCCCAGGAACCCACTGATCCAGCCCGCACCAGACAGGCAAATCTGCGGACACCACAGCAGGGTCCCCGGTTGCAGGGAACCCACCAATACAGCCTGCGCTCTGGTAGTGTTCCACTGCCCCCCCCCCCCCAGCTCTGGCCTCTTGGCTGTACTGCCACCTGGTTCCACATTACAAAGACACAGAGGACACTGTACCACCAGACCACTGTATGGGGTAAGTTGGAGTGAACATCACCTCCCATCAGAACTGGGACTATCTGTAGAGGAAGGGCAGCTGGAACCTGCAGTACAACCCTGCAGAGTTCAACCCTACAGGAGGACAGGGAGCTCAATTTGGGACTTGCAGCCAGAAATCTGCCTGAATCTCACAGGTCTGCAACTGTCTTGAAGGGACTCATTGACTTATATCTGCACACTGCTACCTACATTATCTATTGTGACAGCAGAGACATAACCTTAAGGAGGTCTTTCATTTTCATTTTTGTTTTTTATTTCCAAAATTAGTATTATTGGTTTGGTTTCTTTCTCTTTTTTTCTCCTCTTATCTTTATTTTTCCTACTCTTCACAAATTTTTGTTTTTCTCTCCTTTTTTTCAATCCTTCTTTCTTCTCTCTTTCCTTTCTCTCTCTCTTACAGTCACTCTCTTGCTGTCCCACATTGTTCATCTCCCTTTTTGTTCCTGTTCTGGCCCTCATTTGGATTTCTTTTTTATTTTTCTATTATTCTCTTTTTCCTTCTCTCACCCGTGTCCTCTGGCCTCACTGCTAACCTTCCCCTATCCTTCTAACTATCTATCCCTCCATCCTCAACTCCTTCTAACTCCCCATCCCAAAGGGTAAAGTTGTTATATTGAAGAGTTTATTCACTATAAACATATGTTGGGTTGGTCCTCAATTTTGATTTAATTCACACAGTTAAAGGTGATAGATTAATAACTACCACAAAATGTCATTTTCTAAAATGTACTTGATGCTATGGTGTTGCTGATTGTATCACTTGGGCTAAGGTGTTGTTATTGAGCTAATCAGTTGTCCTTCCTGGTATAATGAAAAAAATGAGACAGCCTCAGAGTCATTAGAGACTCAAAACCTAAAGACCAGCCATATCTGGAAGACACCTCTGAGAAGCAATCATACTATAAGGGTTCTAATTACAAGCAACAAAGTTACTTACAATAAGCAATTTCGAAGTATCAAACCAGGAATTAAACCAAGGACAGTACCAAAAATAAAAATGAGAAGACACTTAAGCAAGGCACAAACTCAGACCTGCAGCCCACCAAGGGTAAACCCCGGGGGAAATGAAGTGGAAAAGTCCAATAATCAACCACTTGGACACCCTGAACTGATAGCAGAGGAAGTAATAAAACAGATGAATGAGGCTCTAGAAAAATTCAAAGCAGAAATAATCTCCCATATATCTACAGAGATGGTGAGCAGAGTGAAAGACATGATTAGAGGCTCTAGAACAGAAACAGATAAAAAAATTGATGAGCTCAGAAACATGCTGGAAGCCATGAATACCCAGTATAAGAAAGAAATGGAAACCATGATCGCCCAACATAAGAAAGAAATGGAATCCATGAAACAGATTCAAACAGATATTCAGGAGATTAAAAACTCCATTGAAAGTATCCACAGCATATTAAGGGAATCTGAAGATAAAATATCAGATATAGAAGACTGGATTGTGGTTAAGGACCATGAAAACAGAGATTTCTTAAAAATAGTAAAGGACCACAAGAAATCAATCCAGCAACTGCTGGATGATGCAAAGAAGAATAACATAAGACTGATAGGAGTCCATGAAAAAACAGGAGAAAGTACAATTGACATAAAAAAAACTGTTCACAGAAGTAATAGTAGAAAACTTCCCAGGCAGAGGTAGAGAATTGGACATACAGATAAGTGAGGCATGTAGAACTCCAACTAGTCATGATCAAAAAAAAAAACAAACTACATCTAGACATATAATAGTCAAGATCCCAGAAACCCAACAGAAGAACAAAATCTTACAAGCAGTTAGAAAAAAGAAACAAATCACCTACAAAGGAAAGACCATCAGAATCACAGCAGACTTCTCAACACAAACCCTCAAGTCAAGGAGAGCCTAGAGTGAAGTATTTAAAGCCCTAAGGGAAAATAACTTCCAACCTAGACTGTTGTATCCTGCAAAATTATCTTTCAAAATTGATGGGGAAATTAAATACTTCCATGATAAAGAACACCTGAGAAATTTCATGAACACCAAACCAGCACTACAAGCAATTCTAAACAATATCCTAGAAAAAAGCAATGAAGGTCACAACTCCATGAGGCCCAATAGAAGGCAGCCACCAGGCAAGGTAAGAAACTAAAGGGAAAGGGGGAAAAATAAATAAAAGAGCCAACAAAAGTAAAACATCATGACAAGGATGAATCAATATTTATCAATTATAATGTTAATGGCCTCCATTCACCAATCAAAAGAAACAGACTAGCAGAATGGATTAAGAAGCAAAATCTAACAATATGCTGTATAGAAGAAACACACCTAACTCAGAAAGAAATTCATAGATTGAAAGTGAAAGGATGGAAAACAGTTCCTCATGCCACAGGAACCCAGACAAAAGCAGGGGTAGCAATCTTATTTGCAGACAAAGTAGATTTCAAACTAAAACTAATTAAGAGAGACAAAGATGGTCTCTACATCCTTGTGAAGGAAACAATTCAAGAGGAAGAGATGACAATCCTAAATAAATATGCACCAAATATGAATGCCCTGAACTATACAAAACAAATATTAATGGACATGAAAAACCAAATAAGCACTAACACAATTGTAGTGGGGGACCTCAATACCCCACTATCACAAATAGACAGATCATCTAGACAAAAAGTTAACAAGGAAATTCTAGAACTGAACCAAGTTATTGAACAAATGGACTTAACAGATGTTTACAGAGTGTTCCACCCCACATAATTGGAATACAGATTCTTTTCAGCTGCACACAGGTCATTCTCCAGAGTAGACCACTTGCTAGCTGATAGGACATGTCTAAGTAAACGTAAAAGAACTGAAGTTACCCCCTATATATTATCAGACCATAGTGCAATAAAATTGGAGATCAATAACATAAGAAATCGCAAACCCCCATAAACACATGGAAACTGAATAACACCCTCCTGAACAACCAATGGGTCACAGAAGAAATTAAAGAACAAATTAAACAGTTTCTACAAGTAAATGATAATGCCAGTACAACATATAGGAATCTATGGGACACAATGAAAGCAGTTCTACGTGGGAAATTCATAGCAGTGAATGCCCATATTAGGAAAACAGAGAAAACTCAGATAAATAACCTAATGCAGAATCTCAAGCTCCTAGAAAAAGAAGAGCATAACAAATCCAAAGTGAATACAAGAGAGGAAATTATAAAGATCAGAGCAGAAATCAATTCAATGGAGACTAAACGAACAACACAAAAAAAATCAATGAATCAAAAAGTTGGGTTTTTGAAAGAATAAATAAAATTGATAAACCTTTAGCCATCCTTATCAAAAAAGGAAAGAAAAGGCACAAATAAATGCAATTAAGAATGAAAAAGGTGAAATCACAATAGATCCAACAGAAATCCAGAGGATCATCAATACCTACTTCGAGAACCTGTACTGTAATAAAATGGAAAACGCAGAAGAAATGGACAGATTCCTAGATACATACGAATTGCCAAAGTTAAATGAAGAAGATATAGAAATTCTAAACACCTCAATTACAATGAGTGAAACTGAAAATTAATTAAAAATTTACCAATGAATAAAAGCCCAGCTCCTGATGTCTTCACTGCTGAGTTCTACAAGACATTTAAAGAAGAACCAATGCATAACTCTTCAAACTCATCAAGGAAATTGAAAGGGAAGCAAGGCTTCCAAATTCATTCCTGGAAGCAAGTGTTACTTTGATTCCAAAACCAAGGAAAGACCCAACCCAAAAAGAGAAGTATAGGCCAATCTCCCTAATGAACACAGATGCAAAAATCCTCAACAAGATACCGGCAAACTAAATACAGAGGGTCATCAAGAAGATCATACACCCTGACCAAGTCAGTTTTATCCCGTGGATGCAAGGATGGTTCAACATTTGTAAATCAAAAAATGTAATACACTATATTAACAGAGTCAAGGACAAAAACCACATGATCATCTCAATAGATGCAGAAAAGCCATTTGACAAAATCCAATACCCATTCGTGATAAAAACCCTAGAGAAAATTGGAATAGAAGGTCTGTATTTTAACCTGATTAAGGCTATCTATGAAAAACCAATAGCCAACATCATACTAAATGGTCAAAAACTGAAAACTTTCACGCTAAAATCAGAAACAAGACAAGGATGCCCACTATCACCACTCCTGTTCAATATAGTTCTGGAAACATTAGCCATAGCAATTACACAAGAGAAAGGAATAAAAGGAATAAAGATAGGAAAGGAAGAAGTTAAACTGTCATTATTTGCTGACGATATGGTACTTTACATAGAAGACCCAAAAAACTCTGCCAAAAGATTTCTAGACTTAATTGACAGATTCAGTAGAGTAGCTGGATACAAGGTCAACACTCAAAACACCATAGCCTTCTTGTACACAAATAACAGACTCACTGAGAGAGAAATTAGGGAAACAATTCCTTTTACAATAGCATCCAAAACAATGAAATATCTAGGAATCAATCTAACAAAGGAAGCAAAAGACCTCTACACTGAAAACTATAGCACTCTGAAAAAAGAGATTGAAGAGGATACAAGAAAATGGAAAGACATCCCTTGCTCCTGGGTAGGAAGAACCAATATAGTGAAAATGACCATATTTCCAAAACTACTATGTAGATTCAATGCAATGCCAATTGAAATTCCAACAATATACTTCACAGAACTAGAGAAAACAATCCAAAAATTCATTTGGAACCAGAAGAGACCTAGAATAGCAAAAGCAATTCTAAACAACAGAGACATGGCTGGGGGTATCACAATCCCCAACTTGAAACTGTACTACAAAGCTACTGTGATAAAAACAGCATGGTACTGGCAAAGGAACAGACCTGAGGACCAGTGGAATAGAGTAGAAGATGCAGAAGCAACTCCAGACATACTCAGCCACTTCATCTTTGACAAAGGAGCCAATCATCATCACTGGAGGGAACATAGCCTCTTTAATAAATGGTGTTGGCAAAACTGGATTTCAACCTGCCAAAGATTAAAACTAGACCCAAGCCTATCACCATGCACTAAACTAAGATGGAAGTGGATTAAAGATATAAATATTAAGACAGAAACACTAAACTTGCTGGAAGATAAATTGGGTAGAACTCTTGAAGACATTTGCATAGGAATAGACTTTATGAACAAAACCTCAGTAGCACAGGAACTAGCAGAAAGAATCAACAAATGGGATCTCATCTTATTAAAAAGCTTCTGCACTGCAAAAGAAACCACCAACAGAGCTAACAGACAACATACAATGTGGGAAAAAAACTTTAGCAGCTGTACCTCAGACAAAGGACTACTATCTAGATATAAAGACCTGAAAAAAACCAGATCCCCCAAATTCAAAGACCCAGTTCAAAAATGGGCATCTGAAATGAACAGACATTTCTCAGAATAAGAAGTAAAAGCAGCAAATAAATATATGAAAAAATGTTCAACATCACTGGTCTTTCAAGAGGTGCAGATGAAAACAACACTGAGATTCCACCTCACCCCAGAAAGAATGGTTGCTATCAAGAAATCAACCAATAACAAATGCTGGCTGGGGTGTGGGGAGAAAGGAACCCTTCTCCATTGCTGGTGGGAGTGCAGACTGGTGCAACCACTGTGGAAGTCAGTATGGAGATTCCTCAAAGAACTAGGACTGGAAGTCCCATTTGACCCAGCTATTCCCCTGCTGGGGATCTTCCCCAAAGAATTAAAAGAATCATACCACAGTGATATATGTGCACCCATGTTCACAGCAGCACAATTTGTAATAGCTAAAACTTGGAAGCAGCCCAAGTGCCCATCAACTGGAGACTGGATAAACAAAATGTGGGCTTTTCTTTTTTTTTATAAAATGGAGTATTCCTCAGCCATAAAAAACGAGAAATTGGAGACATTTATTGCTAAATGGATGCACATAGACGTGATACTCTTAAATGAAATAAATAGGACACATATGTGTAAATACCAAATAGTTTTTCTAGTGTGAGAAACTGAAAGTGTAAATAAGGATTAAAAGGTATAATAGATAATGTGAAATAGGAAGAAAAGGGGCAAAGGGGAATGAGAAGTGGGAGGGGTAGGGGAAAGGAAAGAAGGGAATGGAATTAATATGAGAAAAAGAATAAATGGAAACAAAGTCTTTGTAAATAGGGAGGGATGAAGGGGTTGAAGGGAGGGCAGGGGAAGGGGGAAAAATAAGAACCAAGAGAATATGTAAAGATGCAAATTTCCAATGATGAATGTCATTATATTGTTTACCTAAAATGTACCAATAAAAGGATATACAGTTTAAAAAAACCAACAAAATCTTAATGATTACTTTGAATATAGGAATTACAAGTTTTTCCCCTTGTCTTTGCTCTTCTATACCCCCAAAATTTCTGCATTCAACATGTGTTTCTTTGTAATTAAAACTAAAACAAGTAACATTTTACTTTTTTTTTTTGGTTCTGGGGATGGAACTCGGGTCCTTCTGCTTGCACAGCAGGTGGCAAAACCACTGAGCTAAATCCCTGGCTGGACATTTCCCTTTTTAAAGCATGGTATTAAGTATGACTGACTAGTTGCGTAGAACTCACAGTGTGTCTGCATTATGAAATCATCACAAGTTCAGGGGCTCATTCTCAACTATTAAGAAACACATTTTCAGTACTGCACTAAAGAACTAACCATGATCAACAATAAGACTGGTTCCCTGCCCTCACTTGTCCATAGAATAAATTCCCTGAAATCTAATTACTTCTTCAAAGAATTTGACTCTTCTAAGGCTTTTGAGTCAGAGTTCCAAGTTACTTTTTAAAAAATACTTACAGTGTAGGGAAGAATAGTATTTTGCTCTCTGAAGCACTGGGTATTTTCATTACTGGCTGCCATTTGAACATTTAAAAATTATTCTTTATTTTAATTTATAGTTTTTAAAAAACCCTACATGTTCTTTATCCATTTGTCTGTTGATGGGCATTTGGGCTGTTTCCAAGAATTTGTATTTTTAAAAAAAGTTTCTAGTCCTTGACAAATTGATATACTTTTTAGCTATTCTGTCTTTGGTTATAGCTTTTACGCAGAGCAGATGTGGTGCCGTTGGGGGTGTTCTGTTTTTTAAATGACTCCCCACTTCCACATTTAATGCCTCTAATCAATTCTCCATCCAGCAACCATACAATGATCCCTTAAAAACTAATCAGATCACATCCTTCTCTAGCATAAAACCACCCCATTGCTCCCCATTGCTTATATTTATTTATTTTGGTGGTTCTGGGGATTGAACCCAGAGCCTCAAGCATAGAGCCAAGCACTCTACCATTCAGCTACATACTCCTAGGCCCTTATGGGTTTTAAAATAATATTCAGTAATTGATAATATGAAATAGGAAGAAAAGGTCCAAAGGGGTAGGGGAAGTGGGAGGGGTAAGGGAAAGGAAAGAAGGGAAAAGAAAAAATATGAGAAAAAGAAAAAATGGAAACAAAGTCTTTGTAAATAGAGAAGGGTGGAAGGGGGTGAAGGGAGGGCAGGGGAATGGGGAAAAAATACGAACCAAGATATGTCATGTAAAGGTACAAGCTCCCAATGATAAATGTAAATGCATTGTATACCTAAAATGTACCAATAAAAGAATTTTTTAAAACAAAATAAAATTCAGACTCTGCCACCGTGGCCAAGGCTCTGCTATGGAACCTTGAACACCACTGAAGTTACACACCGCCTTCCCTTCTTCATTCCAGAACGTGAACTACCTCATGTTATTTCCCTTTAAAAAATAAAAGCCAGGTGTAGTGGCACACGCGTGTAATTCTAGCACTCAGGAGGCTGAGGAAGGAGGATCACCATAAGTTCAAGGTGGGCGTGGGCTACACTGTGAGTTCAAGACCAGCCTGAACTACATAGGGGGACCCTGTCTCGAAACAAACAAAAAGCTAGACATGCTCTTTCCTCATATTTTTTACATTCTGGTCCCTCACGATTTAGCTCAAACAGCACCCCCTTTTCGCCCTCCATCACATTCACCCAGTTTTATTTACTTTGAAGCACCTATTGCAGTTTTAAATTATCGTCAGCATTTGTTAGTTCACTCTTTCTTTTCCTATTTCCCAGGCTAGAATACAAGCTGAAAGGGATGCAACTTTGGCAGACTTTATGTAATGAATGCATCTTTATCTTTTCTGTGCTAGGGATTGAACCCAGAGTCTTAGCGCCACCCACCTCCTCACCCTCCTTTTAAATTTTGAGGCAGGACTGCGACAAGTAACTAAGTTGCCCAAGCAGGGCTCCAACCTGAGATCCTCCTGCCTCAGTCTCCCAGTGCTGTGACCAAAGGCATGCGCCACCACCCTGTCACTCAGTGCGCCTCTGCTTTAAGGAGGGAGCCAGCTAGATTAATTTGTGTATACTGCAACAGGGCTACCTCTTAATGGAGCCAGCGCGGTCTAGCTGGGGGATTTCTAGAAATTTCGGGGAGGAAGTTTAACCAAGAATTAGAGAGCCAGGCGGCGCAGAGGGCATCGCTGCAGCGTAGTCCTCGCAAGTTTGAGAGCATAAGGGGCCAAGCACGGGAGAGGTGGCCCCAGAGCCATCGGGGTTTGGGGTGTGTGTGTGTTCAGTTTTGGTTTTTGAGACGAAGGCCTGAGGTGAGGCAGAGAAGACCGAGTCAGGAATGATCTCTCCCTGGCGCTCTCTCTAGGGGACGCCCAGGCGGACTCTAGCAAGACGCCACACTCGACAGAGGCTCGGGAATGCTTAAGTGGATTTCACAATGAAAGTGTTTTCCTGACGTTTAAAACAAACGCACAACTTACGGAAAAGCCTGGAAATGCAGAAAGGGGTCACATCTCCGCCCAAAAGCATTTCCGGAGCCTCTGGCCTCCAGTAGTTAATTCCGCGCGGCTGGGCCAGGAGAGCGCGCGCTGACGCCGCCGGGTCGCTACTGCGCAGGCGCGCGCGGGCTCGCGGCGGGGTCGCGCATCGGTTAGTTCGCGCGGGAGCGGCGGGTTGAGGGGGAACGGAGGCTATTGCGGGGCGTAGAGGAGGCAGGATGGCGACCCCGGGCAGTAAGACGCCGACCCTGGCTTCCAAGAGGGCACTCCCGGCAGATCCTCCCTCCGGAGTCCTGAGCAAGAGAAAGAATTCAGGCCCTCTGCAGTCGCGGCTGCCGTCGTCTGGGCCTTTCGTGGAGGGCTCCATCGTCCGCATCGCGATGGAGAACTTCCTGTGAGTGCCAGGCCGCGGCGAGAGGGGTGCGTGGCGTGCACGCCTGCGAGTCTAGCGGGAATTCGTGCGCGGCTTCCCGTGAGGATCTTTTGTAGGCCCTGCGCGTAGCCGTAGTAGATGTGTCTTGTGTAATTTTTTAAAAAATTCATTCACCTACCTTTTTTGAAGGCGTCGTATACCAGTCAGGGGCGGTACCAAGGGACTAGGTCTGCCCGCTGGGAATGGCGAGCTATAAAGGGATGTGGTCTGCAGTTCCCAAAAGTCTTGGCCCGGGAATTCGGAGAGAGGCCGCCCTTAAGTTGGAGTGACAGTCGTGCTGTGGCAGGTTGCTTACGTCTAGGCATTGGCTTGGTGGATAGAGAGAAGATGAGATGGTAATGATCAAGGTGTACCCACAGAGTTAAACCTTACTTTCAGTTGTTGGACCTCCCACCAGACCCTTGACCCCAACAAATACAGCTTTCTTCCCTGGCTTCTCTTCTCTCCATTAGACAACTAATTACTAGTTTAGAATCTAAATGTGTTACGACAAAAATATGTCTGTCTAGCGCCTACAGTTCATTTTTTTCCCCTCTTAAATGTAAATTTACACACAGTGGCATACCCATCACAGAATTGGAGTAGCAATTCCATTATTATTTTCCCCAAATATTTATCATGTGCCAGGTACAGAATTAGGTATTTTGTTTAACACATTGCTTTGTTTTTTTATTTGTAACTCTTTGTCTCCATTGATGAGATAAGCTTAGGTTAATTTTGTCCAGGTTTACATAGCTAATACATAATTGAATTGCTCTTTGAATCCAGATCAGTAAATATAGTCAAACGAAGAAGATAAGGTGTGTACCAAGATGCCTTGAGAGAGTGTTTAATTTCATTCACAGTTGTGAGAAGTTTGTAGAGAAAGTATGAAAAGTTTGTAAAGAAAGTATGAATGTCTTAGAAGTAGGAATTGCCTGAAAGAAAGTTTGGAGTTTTAGGAAGTTCGGGTGTTTCAGTATGACTACAACGTAGGATTCTAGTGAATATGTAGACAGAGATAGGCAACCATTGAGTGTCAATATATTTGCTGTGCTAAGAAATTCTAGCTTCAAGCAGGATTCAGACTGCAATATAGCTGTTAAGTACTGTGTTGTGGTTCCCCCTGCTCAAAATAATGTTGCTTCTTAACTATACCTGTCTGCTATACCTGTGTAGCACCCAGGGACACTTGGTCTCATACATGTTAAAATTAAATGTTGGCTTGAGTGGAGATTGTTCAATTAAGGTTTGTTTACAAAAAGAAAGAAATTTCAGCTTTATCATAACTCTGGGCAGGCTGGATGTGTTTTTGTTGTTGTTGTTTTTGTTTTTTTGAGGCAGGGTCTCCCTTTGTAGTTCAGGCTGGCCCTGAACTCACTATGTAACTTGCCGGGATCCTCCTGCCTCAGCCTCTGGAGTGCTGGGATTACAGGATAGGCTGGATGTGTTTTAAGCAGGGAATCACATGTGGGTGTGTGTCCACTTGGAAGCACTGTGGAGGGTTTTTTGTTTGTTTTTGTTTTTTTACTGTGGAGGGTTGAAGGGTTGAAGAGTTTAAGACTGAAGGGAAGAAGATTTTTCTAATATGAAGGTGAGAGAGTTTGAGCAGAGTAGGAATTGAGAGGCAAGAGATTCAGTAGGATCTTGGTTTATATAGTGAGGCATGAAGGGACAAGAGGATTGCAGCAAAAGTTTTCTTAAGTCTCTGTCTTCACTAACTGGTCAGGTACTGTTCAGTTTGAGGAGAAATATTAAATGTCTTTTAGGTCCTGTGACTTGGTTTTCTGTGTGATATCTAAGAGATGTTCTATAGGCAGAATTTATAAGGATCTGGAACTCAGAGAAAAATGTAAACAAGTCAGAGATTTGAGAATCATGCATATATAGGTAATAACATTACCGAATTTGTTGAGATTGCCCAAAAGGAAATATAAATTGGAGGAACAGAAAGCCTACATGCAAGAGAGGGGAGCTGGCTCACAGACTAAAAAGGAGCTGTTCAGGGAGATAAAATGAAAACCATGGGAGAACCAGAGAAGCTAAGAAAAAATGTTTCAAAAATACTGCCTGTTAAAGTCAGATAACTGGACTGAAAGAGCATTCCACGTTAGGAAATCTTTGACACCTTAATGAGGCAGTAGAAAACTGCAGACCAGAGAAGAATCAATGAGGAACGAGGAAGTAAAGCTTGGGTGTAAAGAGGAGAAAGAAAAGGTGACTGGAAAGTACAGAGCTAAGTGAAATTTTAGTTGTTTTAATGACTGAGTTTAGGAGTGAAGTATGGAGTGGTAGGCTTAGAGAATTAGTTAGGAAGTGTGAGGGGTAGACCTGGAGAACTCAGATGATCTGGAGGGGTTCCTATGAGTAAACCTAGTTGGGAGTGGAGGGAGAGATTTCTAGGCTGAAGCAATAGCACGCAAAGTGTTGGAGAAAGAGGGAAGCATAAGCTAGTCAAGAGACTGGAAGAGGCCATGCCTATTGGTGCATGCCTGTAAGTAATCTCAGCTACTGAAGAACCTGAGGCAGGAGGAAGATCACAGGTTTGAGGCCATCCTGGGCAATTTAGCAAGACCCTGTCTCGAAATAAAATTTAAAAAGATCTCGGGATGTAGTTCATAGGAGAACATTTTCCTAGCAGGTGCAAAGCCCTGGTTTCATCCCCAGTACTGCCAAACACACACACACACACTCACACACACTCACACACACTCACACACGCACCTTCAAGGAAATACCGTATCTTATAGGTAGAATTTAGGGGTCTGAGCACAGAATAAGAAAGGAGATTGAAAGTGAGAAAAGACGCTAGGGGTAAATTACAATGGATCTTTTGTTTTATTTTTTTTTAACAAGTTACATCAGATTTACTTGTCTAACAACATGACTTTGTGTCTTAGTTACTTTTCTCGTTGCTAAGACAAAATACCCACCAACCAAAATTAAAGGAGGAAAGGTTTATTTAGCTTACTTTGCAAAGGTTTCAGTCCATAGTCAGCTGGCTCCAAGGCAGAGTAGCATGGCAGAGGGCCATGGCAGGGGAGAAACAATCCATGGCAAAGCAAGGCAGGCAGAAGGCAGCAAGCAGTGAAACACCAGAAGCACCAGCAACAAGCCTGCCTCTCCCTTTTATCTCATCCAGGCTACACGCCTTTTGTTGGTACCACTTATACCCAAGGTGGGGCATCTTTAATCCCAGCATTATACAACTTATATCCAGCTACCTCAGAAAAGCCCCATCTAAGATCGCATGAGGCTTTTAGGGGACCCTTGGTGATTGATTGGATGATGGGTGATGATGGATGATTGGCTGTGGGTAGAGGCAAAAGAGATGAAAGAATCAAAGATGATGCAAAAAAAAATCTAGGTTTCTGATTTGAGCAACAGGATGAAGATACTATTCATTAAGTGATCATAAGAGTGGTCTTGGGAAAATTTTGCATTTAGTTTTGAATGTGTTAAATTTAAGGTAATTTTGGTGGGACATCCAAATAGAGTTATTATGGGGGTAATTGCATGTGTTAGTCATTTGGGGTGGCAGTCAGAAAGTAGACACCACCTGAGGTTATGGAGAATACCTGAGACAAATTAGAATGCCTGAGTCAGAGTTTGCTTCACAATTTGCCAAAGCTATTCCCAATACTAATAAGAACTAGATGCTAACTGTGCAGGGAGTTAGATTAACTTTATGGTGTAAAGGAATATTACAGGTAAATAGCAAGCAACTTTATGATAAGAAGAAATACTATGAACATGTTTGATGGTGTTGCATTCTTGCTTTCTCCTATAGGGATAAAAATTATTTGAACAGAAACAGTAGATGCGTTGATGAATTTTCTGGCAGCATGCTAAAGGAAATTAATGTTACTTTCTTAAGTTAATAATAAAATTACTGGGTGGATATGTATCTTCAGTTTTATAATTTTCTTTTTCCTTTTATTCCCAATACCGGGGCATGAACTCTGGACCTCGTGCTTGTAAACAAGGCAGGTGTGGCGCCACTGAGCTAAATCCCGGACCCTTTTTGTTTGTTTCGTTTGTTTTAGAAAGGTTCTTGTTATATAGCCCAAGATGGCCTCAAACTCAAAGCTATCCTACATCAGTCATCCTCCCAAGTGCTAGGATTACAGACATGAGCCACCCTGCCTGGCTCCAGTTTTCTAAGTTAAATAAGAATAATTTAGTTGGATTTTTCCGAATATTAAAATATGAGAAATGGCTCTTAAGGCATTTTAATTCAAGAGAAATACAAATATAAAATCATAGATTTAAGAAAGTTTGTTTCATATAAAACTTGTTTTTAAATTATTTGTCCAGTAGCTTTGATACAGTCTTTCATATATTGTAATTATTTAAAAAAGAAAATTATATCAAACTATACTTTTTTGTCTGTTTGTTATGAAACAAAGTCTCACTGTGTAGCTCAGCCCGGCCTTGAATTCACAGAGATCAGTCCTCTTGCCTCAACCTCCTTAGTACTTGGTCGACAAGCATATGTAACCACACCTGGCTTATCAAACTGCTTTTTTGGGCAGACTTATTTCTGAAAGGGGATGTGAAAGGTTATTTTCTCACAGATGTTCTTATTTTAGATATGCATTATCACTTTTTCATTTCTTCTCCTGATAGATTTTCCTTCTGTAGTTTATTAGAAACTTACAGGGCTGGGGATGTAGCACAGTGGTAGAGTTTTTGCCTAACATGTGCCAAAGTGCTGGTTTGATCCCAGCACCTACCCCTTCCTCAAACCCCCTCACATTAAATTTGTAAGGTTAGCAGGTTTTTAAGTGAATTTGAGGAAGATTGTAGATAATGATAATATAAAGCAAGAAAAAGTGTTTTTGTAAAGAAAATATTTTTTCTCTTATCTCTGCTTGTTGATTCACTTCTATATAATTCAGAACCTATGATATCTGTGAAGTATCTCCCGGACCCCACTTGAACATGATTATTGGAGCTAATGGAACAGGGAAGTCAAGTATCGTGTGTGCCATTTGCCTTGGATTAGCAGGCAAACCTGCTTTTATGGGACGGGCAGATAAGGTGAGTTAACAAATTACTTTTTAAGAAAATTCAGTCATTAATTGCTTTTAAAAACTAATGAGTTTCTACATTTCAGTTCTTTGGGTATTGTAAATTTATAGTGATGAATATGAGGGATGATTTTGGTAGGTAGAAGCTAGAAGGATATTTTTTGGTAGGTGCAGGTTAATTTATTTTTCTTTATATTTTTTATTATATTGCAGTATTGTAATCATTTTTGAAATAAATTTTACTTTTATTTTATCCCATTCCCCCCATGTCCCCTCCCCACCTTATATATAAAAGCTTTGTTTCATTTTTTTCCTTCTATTTTCATTTTTTTTCTTGTCCCTTCCTTTCCTCTCTCCCTCCTCCCTTGTTCTTCTTCCCATTTGAACACTTTCTTTCCATTTCTCAATATTTGTTAAACATTTTAGTCCTTATTTCCACTTTCAGTTTCTCACACCAGGGAAACAATGTGGTATTTAAATATGTGTGTCCAATTTATTTCACTTAAAGAGTATGGTCTCAACATCCACCCATTTAGCTATAAATGTCTGAAGCTCACCCTTCTTTATGGCAGAGTAGTTCTCCATTGTATTAAAAAACCACATATGTTTATTCACTTGTTGGTTGATGGGCATTTGGGCTGTTTCCAAGATTTAGCTATTGTAAACTGTGCTGCTATAAAGTGTGCATATATCGCTGTGGTGTGATGGTTTTAATTCTTTCAGGAAGACACCAAGAAGAGGAATAGCTGGATCAAATGGAACCTCTAGGTTTAGTTTTTTGAGAACTTTCCACACTGATTTCCACAGTGGTTGCACCAGTCTACATTCCCAACAATGGAGAAGGGTTCCTTTTTCCCCATACCCCCTCTGGTGTTTGTTATTGGTTGACTTCTTGATAGCAGCCATTGTTTCTTGAGTGAGATAGAATCTCAGTGTTGTGTTAATTTGCATTTCACAAATGACTAGTGATGTTGAACATGTTTTCTTTTTCTTTATTTTCTGGTACTGGGGATTGAACTCAGGACCTTGCGCTTGGGAGGCATGCACCACTGAGCTAAATCCCTGGCCCTGACCATTTCTTCATATATTTATTTGCTGTTTCTAATTCTTCATCTGAGAAGTATCTTTTCATTTCAGATGCCCATTTTTTTGATTCGGTCTTTAAATTAGGGGCATCTGATTTTTTTGAGTTCTTTATATATTCTGCATAATAGTCCTTTATCTGAATAGCTGGTAATAAATTTTTTCTCACTCTGTGGGTTGTCTCTTCACTCTGTTGGTGGTTTCTCTTGCTGTGCAAAAGCTTTTTAATAAGATGAGGTCCCAGTTGTTGATTCTTTGAGTATTTTCTGTGTGGTCTGGGTTTTGTTCATAAAGTCTTTGCCTATTGCTGTGTTCTCAAGTGTTCTACCTAGTCTGTCTTCCAGAAGTTTAGTGTTTCTGTTTTAATATTTAGATCTTTGATCCATTAGGATATTTTTTATGTCTAGAAATATCATACACTTTAGTGACTTCTCCAAATACTTAATAACTGAATTGCTAGATATAATAATGTCATTTTTTTAAATGCATTGCAGGGCTTGTGGAAATGCAGAATAAATTTACCAAGGGCAGAAACATAATAGTGTGAAGGATAGAAGCAAGTTCTGGAATAGTTTTTCTGGGGCATTTGCTGATACCTTGTACCTTCGGGTCTGACTTTGAGTTGTTTGCACAGGTCCTAGAAAGTAGAGAAGGGCTAGAAGATAAGACCTGTGTGAAGAACAAAAACAGTATCACAGAATTAGATAGTACATTTAGTTACATGATTATTAGGTATAAAAGGGGGGGAGTGGTGAGAAAATCGTACAAAGAATTCATAATAACAGCCTTAACATGTTTGAGGCCAGAATTCATATTATCTATATGGCCTAGAGAGCATAAATTACAATTTTAATTTCAAGTAGTTTGAGTTAGTAATATCTCCACATACTTGGCAGAACAAATGTAAATCTTTCAATCTCGTCCTTAATATTCTAAGAAGTTCATGAATTAATGCCTAAAAATCACGAAACATAGGAGAAAATGAATCATGAAATGATTAAATCTCAAAAACATAATTTTAAGTGAAAATGCTATCTTGAAAGATTACGTATATAACTTTAACAGGAGACCAAAAAATAAAATAATATACTTAGTGTTCAGGGATATATGTGTATTTAGTAAAACTACAGAAAAGCAAAATGATTAATGAATTAGCATACAGACTACATTTGTTGAGGGGAAAAAGAAGGTTGGATTTGGGGTGAGTTGCATAAAGAATATCAGATTTAATGACTTAAGTTTCTTAAATTGGTGATAGATACACAGTTGTTTTATTCTATAAATAGTACATGAAGTTTGTATATGTGTGTGTGTGTGTGTGTGTGTGTGTGTGTGTGTGTGTATTTTGGTACCGGGGATCGAACTTGGGTCCTTAACACTTGTGGGGCAGGCGGCGGAACCACTGAGCTAAATCCCTGGCCCAACAAAAAAATATTTTTAAAAGAAAATCTGAGAATTGAATTGTCACCCACTATAGGAGATACTTTTAAAACTTTAACCACTGAGAATATTGTAGTACTGTTATTATCTAAATGGTATAAGCTTTTTAGTTTGACTTAAAATTTAATGTAGGGTTATACAATTGAACCATATACCCCTTAAAATTGTAAATAAACCTATTGAAATTTTAAAATGATGTATTGGAGGCATTTATGAGGTAGAAAAAGAAGCTTCTTTCTATTAATGATTAGCCTTGTGACCTTAGGCCGTGATGCAGATTCAGTGTTTCTCCGTTTCAAAGATAATGGGTGGGGCATGGTGGTGCTTGCCTGTAAGCCTAGCACTTCAGAGGCTGAGGCAGGAGAATTGCTCTGAGTTCAGCCCAGCCTGGGCTACATAGTGAGACTCTGTCTCAGAAAAACCAGAACAACAAAGAACAAAGACAAGGAGCTTGGAGTAATGTCCATGAGATCAGCTCTGATTTTTCTGAATATTGATGTATAGTTTTTCTTTTTGTCCTGGTACCAGGAATCAAACTCAGGACCTTGCACTTGCCAGGCAGGTGAGGTGCGCTGAGCTACATCCCCAGCCCTGATGTATAGTTTTTTAATTGTCAGAGCACAGCCATGAGTTAGATTGTTGTCTAATTGGTCTGTTGGATTGTATTCCCAGGTCTGTGCAGTTTGGATGAATTGGGCTATATCAGTTTTTACCAACCTTCCCATGTTTTATTTGTTAAAGGAACCACATTTCCTGATCCTGGAGTGGTAGAATTTTTGAGGGAGTCTGTGAAATGCTGTGTTTTCTAGCCACAAATTGCAGCCCTTTGAGTATCCAGTTTTAGTGTTTAAGGGATGCTCCAGCCCTCAGCAAGCCTATTTTAATAGTATGTTTTTCTTGTCCCTAATTACAAGGACAGGCTTTCTTTTCATCTTTTTTGGCCTCAATGTCACCATCTATAAAATGGGTATAGTATATACAGTAGTACTTTGGTTTATGAACTTAATTTGTTCCACAATCCTGGGGAAACTGGCCACATTTGTGTTCGTGCAAAAAAAATGGCCGTGTTCATGTTTGTCACCTGATGCAGATTTTGCTAACAAAATCAAAATTTTGCCAAACAATTCTTAGTTACTTTTCTCTCATTGCTGAGACAAAATATATGACACCTGAAGTTAAAGGGGGAAAGGTTTATTTAGCTCAGTTTGTAGAGGCTTCAGTCCATAATCAACTGGCTCCAAGGCAGGGTGGCACATGGCAGAGGGGCAGTAGTTCATGGTGGCGGAAGACAGCAAAAGCAACAAGGAGACAACATCTTTCTGCCCCTTTTATCTTATTCAGACTACTTACCAACAGGAGCACTCATACCCTTAATCCTAGTGCCCTCAAGCCTAGCACTGTACCATAAATCAGTCACACACTCTTTATTCAGCCACCTCTGAAAGAAGCCCTACCTGTGACTGTGGGAGGCTCTGGGGAGCATCTAGACACAACCATTACAGCTTCTGTTTCCGAACCAAATTATTCACAAACAAAAGCATTCATGAACTGAGGTACCACTATATTCTTAAGGTCGTTCTTGAGTATTGAATGAAGAGAAAAATGTAAAGTGCTTACCACAGCAACATATACTCGATGCTTAATAAATGTTCGCTCTTGTGGTTATAATTGTTACCGCTGTCATTACCACTGTTAAAAAGATTATTTGCAAGGTATAGTTGCCTTCATTCTTAGTATTAATCACTTAGTTGTAGCCCAATGTAAGATCTAGTCTGATGTTTTTAGGCCCAGGCTCTTTTTTTATGGTTAAGCTTATAGTCATGTAGAAAATAGCTCTAATATGTCTATTTTACTATATAAGTGGCAATTATATTTCTCCTTAAAAAAAGATACCTGATGATAATTATATCCTAATTAATAAGAGGATAGGTAACATTAGAATGGCCATTAATATTTAATTTATGCAATGCTGTAGAAATCTTCAGTAGGATTAAGAAGCATAGTGCTTTGTGATTATATTATAGGACATGTTTTCTCCTCTGAGAATGTTTAGTATAGTGACTAACTACACAGGCTCTAGAGCCAGGTTATCCAGATTCAGATCCATTTTCTGCCACTTATTGGCTTTGTCACAAGCTTTATAAGAGCCTGACTACCCGGGACATAGGAGTTACATAAATTTTAATGACTAGTATTATTTTTATTTGAGGGAGGGCATAATGGAGAGACCCAGATCTGGGAATGATACCTTTAGAAAGTAATGGGAATGGACATTTAAATAGTTCTTGAAAAAAAATCTTGATTTGGCAGGTAACGATGGTTTCACCCAATTTATGTTGACATGGGAATGTCATAACACTGTTTACCATTTCTTCTTTCTCTTAGGTTGGATTTTTTGTGAAGAGAGGATGTTCCAAAGGCAAGGTTGAAATTGAATTGTAAGTGTTAAAAAGTGCTGATATGCCTTTTTATGTACAATTTTTTATTTTATCTTATGCTTTCCTAATTAACCATGGAAAAGAGTATGATATAGTATTGTTGCATAAATGTTAGAAATAATATTTAAAGATTACTTTATCCAAACAACTTTCTTTTTTAACTCATCTCTTATAATGTAAATTGTAAGAATTTTATTTTGGAAAATTTTTTAACAAGATTCTAAGTTTATAGGAGGTAATGAAATTATACCACTGCTAAATATTCATTAAGAAATTGCAATACTTTTTACAATTTAAAATAATCAGCTTTTGGCTGATTTTGAAAGTTTAAAGAAATGCAGAAAAAGAAGTGTGTGAGTTGAAAATGAAAGCTTTCTTGTTATAATTTACTTCTAGGACTAATCACTTTTAATAGTTTGATGAATTTCATGTATGACAAATACTTGGCACTTTTGTTATCATTTTTCATGCCCTTCCTTATGAGTTCCTTTTCTTTCAAGCCTGAGTATTGTCCTTTGACCTCTTTTCGCAACTATTTCTGATGAATCAGAATTGGTACTTGTGCTGAAACCAGTTGACCAGCTTTGGTATATATACATTTAGTCTTTGTGGATTTAAAAAAAAAAATAGGAAAAAGCTTAAATTGGAATGTAAGAGAAAATGGAAAGGGACTTTAGCTTGAAGAGCTAATGATGATCAGGTCAGCTCTTAACAAAGGACAGTGAGGAAAAACAGGAAAAGGACTCCTTAGTTTGAGCATCTGGAGGGAGCCCAGTCTGCTGAAGAAGATCAGGCTGGCAAACTACAAAAGCAAGAGGCCAGCTTTTGAAGGTTAGCTGAGGTGATTATTATTCTCATTCTTGGTCCTTAGCTCTGGAAGAATCCTCATAGCTGGAAGAGTGGTTCCATTCCAATGAAATGGTTGTCTCTGTTTGTGGTGGTTTCAGTCTAGTGAGCCTGTTTTTCCTGGAATCCAGTTGACTTTCAGTTTAGGGAGATGAGAGGAGCAGAATAGAGAAAGTGGGAACAGAACTAAAGAGAATTTTATCTAAAGATGGCTGTTTTTTTATTTTCACATTCAACACAACACAGTACACTTTTGACACCACTTTCTCCACACTCTGCAATTCAGTTTGGGCACTAATTAGAGTTAGTGCAGAACCCAAAGGTTTGGAACTCAGTTCTAAAGACTGCCACTCACATTAGAGGTCATTTGCAAGTTTCAGGTCGTGACCTATACTTCTCACCACCTAGGTATAAATTGGGGTTTCTGGATCCCCTTCCTTGGTTTTGATTATTTGCTAAGGCAACTCATAAAATTCATAGAACTTTACTTAGATTTACCAGTTTATTATAAGGTCTATCATAGAGGATATAGATGAACAGCCAAGTGAAGAGATTCTGAGGGAAAGGTCTGGAAGGGTCCTGAGTGCAGGTCCTCCCCTCTTCATGGAGGTGGGATGCACCACCCTTCCAGCACATAGATGTGTTTACCAGATAGAAGTTCTCTGAACCCCATAGTTAAGGGATTTTTATGGAACTTCATCACTTGGGCTCTCAGTCTCTACCTTCCCTTCTCATAGTGTAGTGGTGGGGTTTTCCAAACTTTTAATCATGGTTTGGTCTTTTTGGTGACCAGCACCTGTCTAGGAGCTCACCAAGAGTAGAAAAGACACTCTTGTCACCCAAGAAATTGTAAGGGATTAGGAGGCAACTAGGAATGGAGGCAAAGGCTAAATGTATATTTTTTAATATGTCACAATATGAGAGATACAAATTACTCAAACTGAATTGGCTATTGTTTTTTTAAAAAGAATTTAGAATTTTATCTGATACTCTACAGATGAATAGAATTTAGGTGTATTAAATACTAAGGAAAAATTATATAACTTTGGAAATAATAGGAAAAAAGTGGAATACTTTAAAGTCTTGACAAAAAAAAAAAAAAAATCAAAAAAGGGCTGGGGATTTAGCTCAGTGTTTCCAGCGCCTGTCTTGAAAGTGCAAGGTCCTGAGTTCAATCCCTGGTACCAAAAAAAAAAGATAAAGTCTCGGGAAAGGAGAAGACCTTTCTAAACAGAACAAGAGTCCCAATAGCCATAAGAAATAATAAATTTAGGTTCTATAAAAACCCAACTAAAAATAATGATACTCTAGTTACATACGAGTTGGAAGCTGGGTATAGTGGCACCACATACTCAGTAGGCTAAAGCAGGGGATCACTTTGTGTTCAAGTCCAGGCTGAACTGCAGAATGAGACCCTGACTCAAAAATAACAAACAAAACAAAACAAAAAATGAGTGGTATGTGGAAGAAAACATTTTTAGCATTGAAAAACGGGGACAGGTCTTAAAATTACTAATACCAATGTCTCATGCAAATCAGTAAAGATTATAAACAACCTAATGTAAAAATGAGCAAAGAAATTTAAAATGAATGACCCATAAACATAAAATAGCAGCTAACCCACTAGTTAGAAGAAAATCAGGATAATGAGAATTTTTTTTCAGCCTAGAAAAATTTAAAATTCTAAACTATTTGAAGGCATAAGCAAGTAGATATTGTTATGCCCTGTTCTTGGGAGTGTAACCAATATATTACTTTGGGCTATATCTATCAGCACTTAGAATATGTATAAATATATCATATACATATATACATACATATATGTGATATACACACACACACACACACACACACACACACACACACACACACCCTTTTAGCTAGTTATTCTATTTCAGTAGTATCTATTATAGAGAATGTTTACTCATTTACACAAAATTAGCTTTCTCTAATCTTTTTTTTGGAGGGAGCGGTTTGAGACAGTGTCTGGCTGTGTGGTCCAGGCTGGCTGAGCTTGAACTCGAAGTGATCCTCCTGCCTCAGCCTCTTGAGTGCTGGGATTACAAATGTGTGCCACCGCACTGGGCTGCTTTCTCTAATCTTAATAGTAAAAAATTATAAACAACCCAATCAGCTGTTGAATGACCAAGTAAAGGTGGTATGTCCACACAATAACCTATTTTTCAGCCATAAGAAGGAGTGAGGTACTGATACATGCTGTATTATGGGTGAACCTTCAAAACACTATGCTGAGCAAAAGAAGGCTATAAATTGATTATATGAAATGTCCAAAAGAGACAGATCCATAGAAGCAGAGAGTAGACTAGTAGTTTCCTAGGGTATGAGTGGATAATGAGTATAGATTTCTTTTTGGAAAATGATGAAAGTATTCTAGAATTAGATAATGGTCATGGTTGTACAACCTTGTGAATATACCAGAAACCATTGTTGAACTGAATACCTGAAGATGGTTAAAATGATATATTTTATATTATGTATATTTTATTATAAAATATGTGTATACTTTAAATGGTGGATATATGATTTGTGAATTAAATAGTGATCGCAGGCCTTAGGCCCTCCTGATTTTGTGCTCTAAATCGCTAGGCTGTTTTCTTATCTAAAAAGTTATGTATGTTAGTATACAGTAGCTACCAGCTCTTGTGGCCATTGACTAAAACCCTGTTAGCAAATCTGGCGCAAAGGGAGGTTCCCTTTCCCTATTCTCCATGTGGTTACATTGTGATTACTTGTTTGTTCTAGTGTCCAGGTGTTCATGAGAATACCAAGCATAAAACAGTCATCTTTAGTTGTTGAGATTATTGCTGTTAATCAAATACGTAAACTGGCCATGTATTCATAAGTGATAGAATAATCTCTGGCATATATACTTTTTTCAGTACCTATACATTGGAGATATAATAGTCTGCCCTCGTGGAATTTATAGTTAGCAGCATATAAGTAAAATATACCGTTATACTATGTTAGTTGGTGATAATTGCTGCACAGAAAAATAACAGGAGGAAATATGAGCAGGAGTGCCAGAGTATTCCAGTTTTAGATGAAGTGATCAAGAAAGTTCTCAGTGAGGGCCAGGGATTTAGCTCAGTGGTTCTGGTGCCTGCCTCGAAAGCGGAAGATCCTGAGTTTGATCCCTGGTACCAAAAAAAAAAAAAGAAAAGAAAAGAAAGTTCTCAGTGAGAAGACAACATCTGAGCAAAAGTCCAAGAAGGGAAGTGTTAGTTTTCTCTCGTTGCTGAGACAAAATACCTGACACCCAAAGTTGGATGGGAAGGGGCTTATTTGGCGTACAGTTCTTAGAGGTTTTAGTCCATAATCGGGTGGCTCCAAGGCAGCGATGACAAACAGGCATTACAGAGGAAAAATAGCATGACATGCATGCACAAGGTAGCAAAGGTAACAAGAGAGTTTAACAGCATCTTTCTGCCCCCTTTATCTTATTCAGACTGCCAGGACTAGAGTGGTGCCAAACCACTCACTCTTGAGTAGTGGTTTAGTAATCACATACCCTTAATCCCAGCATCACACATTCCAGATTCACCTATCTCTGACTGGATGAGGCTTTGGGGCGATACCCAGACCCACAATATAACAGGAAGGTTATGACATAGAGATATTTGAGAGGAAGAACATTTCAGGCAGAGAGATGGGCAAATACTAAGGCCTTAAAGTGGTCCCCAGTGTGACTGGATTACATTGAAGGAGGGGAATAGTGAAAGGTAGGGTGTAAAAATATCAGGCTGTCAGTTTGTAGGACCTTGTAGCCAATGTAGGGATCTGATATTTACTGTCTTTTGAAATAAGATGTGAGGCTACTAGGTTTTGAACAGCTCGATGACATAATCTATCTTAAATTTTAAGCAGATCTAGGCCGGGGATTTAGCTCAGTGGTTCCGCTGCCTGCCTTGCAAGAGCAAGGACCTGAGTTCGATGCCTGGTCCAAAAAAAAAAATTTAAGCAGATCTAAAAAGCAAGGGCTTCAGTCAAGTGACTAATATAATGCCTAGTTTAGAATTTGTTCACAAGTTAGACATGGGTGTAGGAGAAGATAAAAGGCACTAAGGAAGAGTCCACAGTTCTGTTTCTGACATGCTTATGGTAAGATTTCCATTGACAGGTATAGAAATCTGCTACAGGAGGTTTGGGAAGTAATATTAGAAATTCATTTTGTGGTAAATCATATTTTATTGAACTGGGATGTTACCATTTACAGTTTCCAGTTAACCCGACACAGATAGTTTGAAATGTGTATCCCAATTTCAGAAATGTTTAAATCTTTAAATAATTGTTCATAGTATGTTATATAGAAGTATGAAAATGCCACTATGGGTGTGGTGGCAAATACCTGTAATCTCAGCACTTTGGAGGCTGAGGCAGGAGGATTGGCATGAGTTCCACCTGGGCTACATAGTGAGTTCAAGGCCAGTTTGAACTACATAGCAAGATCCTATCTCAAAAAAAAAAAAAAAGATCTTCAGGACATATTGGCCGGGTGTGGTGGCACATACCTGTAATCCCAGCACTCTGTGAGGCTGAGGCAAGAGGATCTGTGGGAGTTCGAGGCCAGCCTACGCTACTTAGTGAGTTTAAGGCCAGCCAAAACTGCACAGCCAGACCATCTCTAAACAAATTAAAAAGCCACAGTGAAACCCAATATGCTGTATAGTTAATATACACTATTGTGGGTTGGGGAAAACACTTTCCTAACTACTGATTTAATTTTTTTTTCTAACTGTACTGATTAGGTTTACTTATTGGTAATGGAATTATTTAGACTTTATTTCTTCTTGAATCATTATTATAGTTTATTAATGACATCTATTGTCATATATGTTACATAATTTTTGTGTCATCTGTAGTTGCATTCATTTTTTTTATTTTTTTGGTTTTTGTTTTTTTGAGACAGGGTCTGGCTGTGTAATTCAGGTTGGCAGGCTGCCCTTGAACTCACTGTGTAGCCCAGGCCGGCCTTGAACTTGGAGCAATCCTCCTGCCTCAGCCTCCTGAGTGCTGGAATTGCAGGTGTGCGCCACCACACTTGGCTGTTCTTTTTTTTTTTTAATCAGTCTGTCATAATAGTCTTTCAGTCAGCTAATTTTTGCATTTTCTTATATGTCATGATTTTCTTTTTCACAAATTTATATTCTTACCTTAAACTTAACAACGAATTCCTCCTCTCCCATCCTCCCCTGCCCCTCCCCCCAGCACTAGTATTGGGAAATCTAACCCAGGTGTACTCTCCTACCAAGCTACATCCCTAGCACTTTTTCTATTTTGGGACAGGGTCTCACTAAGTTGCCTGGGCTGGGCTTGAACATTCCACCATGCCTGGCTTTCTTGCAGTTTGTTTGATTTGGGGTTTTTTTCTGATTTCTTGAAATGATATACAGTTAGTTTTTTTGTTTTGTTTTGTTTTTGGTAGTGGGGATCTAATTCAGGACCTTGCACTTGAAAGGCAGGCACGGTGCCACTGAGCTAAATCCCCAGCCCTAGTTATATTACTCTAATTGTTCAATCTTTTCTTAACACAAACAAGTTGTTTCTTTTTTTTTTTTTTTTTTGGTACTGGAGATCGAACTTGGGTCCTTGCGCTTGCGAGGCAGGCAGCAGAACCACTGAGCTAAATCCCCGGCCCAAGTTGTTTCTAACTGTAGTGTAATGATTTTGTTGTTACAGTTTTAATATTTGTTTCTACTTTGTTGTGTGGTAAAATGTGTCTGTATTAGTCTCTTAAAGTATGTAGTCTATTTGCATGTATCCTAATTACCTGTATGTTTAAACTTATTTTTGTTGTATTCTCATATTATTTGTGCCACTCTTCAGTATTACTCTTCAGAAATGCTCTTCAGTATTTCTTTCCTCTCTCATTGGATTTAATTTTTTTTTTTGAGACAGGATCTCGCTTTGTAATTCAGGCTGACCTTAAACTCACCGTGTAGTCCAGGCTGGCCTTAAACTTGAAGAAATCCACCTGTCTCAGCCTCCCACGTGGTGGGATTACAAGCATGCACCGCCATGCCCAGCTTTCTCATTGGAGTTTTGTTTCATTTTTCCTTCTCTGTTGTCTTGGAAATTATGCATTCTTCTTGTTTTAGTGATCACTAGAGTTTTTTACATAAATCTTATTAAAGTTGTTAGCTTTGAGCTTTCTACTGAACAGTTAAAAACCTTACTTTGATTTTCATAACTTCTTCAAACTAAAAACTTAAAATTCAATCTTATTTAAATGCCTCAAAACATTATTGTTAATAATATACTAATTATACTTTCAGTATTTGTTTAGGATTATCTCATATTTCTACTTGATTTTTCATTCTTTCATGTGTCTTTAATTTTTATTTTTAGTACTGTACCCTGAACCTAGGGCCTTATGCCTACTAGACAAGTGCTCTACCAATAAGCTAAATCTTCATCCCTCCCTCTTGCATTTCTTATCTTCCCTTTGGGGTTATTATGTTTCTGCTAGCAGGACATTTTTAAAATTTTGCATTAATTGGGATCACTAGTGGAATATTCCGTTTTTTAGACAAATGATGTTATTTTGCTTTAAATCTTGAAAGTTGTATTTGCTAGGTATGAAACTATACTGACAGATCTTTTCTCGGAGTATTCAAAGTATAGTGCCATTGTCTTCTAATGTAAATCTGATCCTAAATTTCTTTGATAATCAGTCTCTTTTTCTCAAGGTACTTTAAGAATTCTTTGTGTGTTTGGTGTCTTATACTTTCATGTCATATTTAGATATAGATTTTGTTTTTATTTTTCTTGATATTTAGGAGTTTGCTAAATGGTTTGGTGTCTTTCATCAGTTCTGGAAAATCTTTATCTGTTGTCTTTTTGAATATTGCCACCAAACCATTCTGTGTCTCCCATACTTCTAGAACTCTTACTAGACAGATACTAAGCTTTCTTAGTCATCCATGTCTCTTTAACATCTTTTATGTTTTTCATCTTCGTGCTTGTGTATTTGTTTTTTTTTCCTTGTTTCTGGTCAGCTGCTTTCTCTGGGTTTTTTTTGTGTTGCTGTTGTTTGTTTTGTTGTTGTTGTTGTTGTTGTTGTTGTTGTTGTTTTGAGACGAGGTCTCTCTATGTAGTTCAGGCTAGCCTTGAACTCACTGTGTAGCCCAGGCTCGCCTCAATGCTTCTTTTTCTTTGAACATTATCTGTGCTAATTCTTTGAAGATAAGGTAAATTTCTGAGGAAGAAAGTTTCACCAGCTTGTCAGAGACTATTGGATACTTAGAAAAACAGGTCCATAATCAATATATACTTAATTCTTATCTGGGAGGTTAGTGAACCTTGTAAGTTATGTAACCTCAAGATATAAACCTATATGAGGCTGACTTGGGGTTGGTTCTCTTAGGGATGGCTTGTTTTTCATAGTGCAGGCCATAGTTTGAGACAGGCAGTTTTGCCTTGTCCCTAGTGGTGGTGGCAATGAACTATGCTAAGGGTGTAGCTCTTTGGGGGTGGTTTTCTACACTTGGTCTTAGCCAAAAGGCCTAGAAGCGATTGGGGGTGGTTTTCTATTACAGTCGGTACCAGGGATCAAACTCGGGATCTTGTGCTTGTGAGGTAGGCATCAGAACCACTGAGCTAAATCCCCAGCCCCTCTATTACACTCTTGATGTTGAGTAGCTCAAAGCTTTGTCTGCAATGTCTCTGCCAGGAGATCATGAAAATGAACCCTCAAGAGACCCCTGGCTGGGCAGATGTCCTCAAGATGAAAGTCAGTTTTATTTTCTTCACTCTGGGTTCTCACCTGCACTAGCATGTTAGCCAGAACGCCTTATCTTCATGCTAACTAATAAATGCATTTATGAAGATAGTTTTATTATTTTTAGTTGTCTATAGCAGAAGGGTTAATAAGGGTATTTCACTAGTCATTTTGCTCAAAGAGAAAACTTAAAACTACTTTTTAAAAAGTTTTGTAATCTTATCATTTGAAGTATTCTGGTTACCATATAATCTTATATATACAACATTTACAAATTATTGTCGTTCAGGCATTAGATACCAATAATTTATCTTTTTACTACATGCTGCTGATTCCCAGTGAAGAAGATGGATGAATAGATGGGAGGTGTGGAGCAGTAGTACTTCTAAAAGCAAGAAATAAGTAAATACCCTTCTTTCAGATTCTATATTACTTAATGTTCCTTTGTAGCCATGTAATGTAATTCTCTCTGAATTCAGAGTGGGGTACATGTTGAGGAATCAATGGGCCACCCGTCTAGGCAAGTCAGTTTTGATTTCTGGAAATGCTTACGCAGGAGTGGTCTTCATTCAGACATTTTCCAAGTAGGGGAAATTTCAAGGGTTAACTGTTACGTGCTTTAGTACACCAAGTCATTCTGAATTGCAGTCAATGCATGTGATTGAAAAATAGCACAATGATTAAAGGAGAAATAGCTCCAGATACACGACTCTTCTGGTAGTGTTTGGGAATTAATGTTGGCATTTGCATTAATTTCACTTTAACATTTTAAATAATTTTGAATGATGAATAAGTAGTGACTGACATGTGGTCAGTTATAGTATTACTAATAAGATGTCCAGGTTTCCTTCTTGGGAGGGACCAAAATATCAAAAAGAATAAAAATGTAATAGTCCTATCCTGGCACCTTTGGTACAAGTGAATGTTGAAAGTTTTATTTCTAAACTAATGTATGTGTTCTGAATATAAAGATCTTAAAATTATTTTTTAATTAGGTTCAGGACTTCTGGAAACCTGCTTATCACCCGTGAGATTGATGTGGCAAAAAATCAGTCCTTTTGGTTCATCAACAACAAGTCTACAACCCAGAAAGTAGTAGAAGAGCAAGTTGCAGCCTTAAATATTCAAGTGGGCAATCTTTGCCAGTTTCTACCTCAGGTATGAGAAATAAATGTAGACATGATGCCATATCAGAATCTAAATAGTTTTCAAGGGATAATGTACTGATTACTGTCTACATTGCACATGGCATAATACACAACAATGTAGATAGTACATTAATTTCTTTTTTTCTTCTTTTTCCTCAGTAATGAGGATTGAACCTAGGGCTTTCACAATGAGCTCCATCCCCAACCCTTTTTAACATTTTTTTTATTTGAAGACAGGCTCTCAATAAATTGCCAAGTGGTCCAGGGTGGGCTTGAACCTGTGATCCTCCTACCTCACCTTCCCAGAGAGCTGGGATTACAGGTGTGCCCATTGCTGAACATAGCAGCCCCCCCAGCCCCATTTTTTTCTTGTATTATTGAAGATTGGACCCAAGCCCTTTGCATTGAGCTATGTCCCCAGGCCCATTATTATTTTTCTTTATTGTGAAACAGGGTCTCATTAAGATACCGAGTCTAATTTTGAATGATCCTCCTCCCTCAGCCAGCACTCTTTTAATACTGACAGTTGAATGTAAAAGGCAGTATCTTGTATAGTATAATATCAATTTTATTAATAAAAGTATAAATTATAGTGTTTTAAATTAAATAGTGGTATTATTAAGTATGTGAATAGCTTTGGTAGCTATATGCTTCATTTGTAGAACCTTAAGATTTTGCCAGTCAACAGTTTTTTAAAAATCATTTTAATGTATTTGTGTAAAATACTTGATATACTAAAACTCATATTGATAGATATACCTGCTGAAATAGTTAAATCTTGAATTCATAAAAATTAAAATCCTGATTAAGCATGTTAAATGTTAAAATCAAATACCTCTTAAGTTGGTCTTTAAATGTTGTTTAGTGACAGAATTATAGTTCATTTTCTTTAGAAACACAGTGATGGCTGGGTTAAATACATCCATTTGAAATTTGAGATTTGAGATTTTTGCATTCACCAGTTATGTCAGATTGTCTCCAGAAGTAGAGGCTTGAAATTGCTTTCTTTAAAAAAAAAAAAAAAAAAAGACCATTTCAACAGTGAGTTGATAGAGTTAATCATTTTAATCCAAGAGACTTATTTTTCTTTTATCCACAAAGTATTTATTATATTTATATAAACATTTCAACTTGGAACTACTGACACAGAAGTTTTTTAAAGATTATCAAAAAGATTATTGTATATACCGTAAATTTATCTTTATTGAAGAACAGCATAAAAAAGTTTATATGAACATTCATATCTCAAAAGTTTTTTTTGTTTTTGTTTGTTTTCCCATACTGGGGATCAAACCCAGGGAGTTCTGAGTAAAATTCCCATCCCTTTTTAGTCTTATTCTAAAGCAATGTCTCCCCGTTTTGCCCAGGCTGACCTTTACTATGTGAGCCTCCTGCCTTGGCCTCTTAAATTTCTGGGATTACAGGTATGTGCCACTATGGCCAGCTCAACATAAAGGTTTTTTTAAGTGAAAAAATTTTCCCCCAAAGCAAAGTTGAACTGGTTGTTGAACCCAAAGGCCTTTGCACTGAGCTACATCCTCACCCCCCCACCATTTTTTTATTTTGTGGTAGAGTATCATTAAAGATGGTAAATTTCCCAGACTGGACTCAGACTTGCAGTCCTCCTGCCTCAGCCTCCCAGAGTGCTGGGATTACAAGCACTTTGGGTCACCATGCTTGGCTGAGTGAGGTCTGTCTTGACAAATAATCGATAAGTAAAATATATTTTTCTTATATTTATAAGTGATAATTGTTGCAGGTGTTTAATTTTTGTGCTCTAGGACAAAGTTGGAGAATTTGCAAAACTCAGCAAGATTGAACTCCTTGAAGCTACTGAGAAGTCAATTGGTCCTCCAGAAATGCACAGATATCACTGTGAACTCAAAAACTTCAGGGAGAAAGAAAAACAACTAGAGGTATTTATAGACAACTTATTTCTGCTATCCTTTTCTGATTTCTATGTCTTAAATTTTGGAATAGTGCCTTAGAATTAGAGTTAGGGTTCTCATTGCTAACACTAAATACCCTTATACTTACACGTTAAAAGAGGAAAGGTTTACCATTTGTAGAGGTTTTAGTCCATAGTCGGCTGATTCCAAGGCAGGGCAGCACGGCAGAGGGGAAACAGTCCATGGCAGGCAAGCAGCAAGCCTGCCTTTCTATCCTTTTTAGATTCCACCTAGGCTATAAGCCTATTGATTGGTGCCACTCACTCCCAGGGTGGGGCTTCTATTATCCACATCCAGAGCTATGCTAAACCAATTTAATCATCACACACTCTTAATCCTAGTAACACATCCCCCCAGTCCAGCCACCTTGAAAAATGAGTACATAAGGCTTTGGGAGGACATGTAGTTGTAACAAGTAGTGAGTAGTAGTTGTATTCCTGAATGAGTTATTTTTAATTTTATTGCTTTTTTTTTTAAACCCAGGATTATGTTTGTTGACATCAATTAAAGTGACAAGAATTAAAATTGATAATGTAAAGTTTAAAAAATTTATTTTAGTGGTTCCGCTGCCTGTCTCGCAAGTGCAAGGTCCTGAGTTTGATCCCTGGTACCAAAAAAAAAAATTTTATTTCAGCAATACATATTGCTGTTTTTAATTGAGTTTTTAAGGAACCCATAATAATATTTTTTTCTCTTAGGAAGTTATATGATTTTGTCATTCAGTTAGTACTGTTAATCACCTACCATGTGCCAGGTACCATCTAAGCTTGTAGATAATACAACCGATAACGGGTGTGGTGTTTAATATCTGTCTCAGTTGAACCAGTTTTCTCATTGTATTTTTTTCAGTCTCATAAAAGTAGACTTTCTAAAAAAAACTTTGTATGTTTAATTGTGTTAAGTTTTTAAAATTATCACACTTCAGAAATGTCCTTTTATAATATGGTATTTGTTTTATTTAGTGGATCTTTTTTCATATCCCTGCATCTAAAATAAATTAGTATATTTTCATAATGAGAAATCTTATAATTCTGTACTTGGTAATACATATTTAATTATAATAAAATATTTTTATAATGCTAATTCATTGGGGTTCCATAATCTAATAATCATAGTGCTACTTTTCATTTGTATATCATTTTGCAACTTTTGTTGACACCAGTTGAGCATTCCTAATCAAAAATTTGACATGCTTGAAAATCTGAAACATTTTTAGTGTCACATTGGCGCTCAAAATGTTTAAAATTTTATCTGAGTGTGGTGGCGCATGACTGTAATCGCAGCACTCCAGAGGTTGAAGCAGGACAATTGAGAGTTCAAGGCTAGCTTGGACTACATATTGAGACCCCATTTTTAAGAAAAGTTTCAGATTATGGAGCATTTCAAATTTTGGGTGTTCAGGTGAGAGATACTCAGCTGGTAACATCTATGAAAATATTCTAAAATCTGACAAATTTCAGAATCACAGATATTTCTGCCACCCCCCTCCTGCATTTTGTATAAGGGATACTTAATCTTTTTGAACAAACTGCTTCTACCCTTGCAGTTGGTGGGGGAGATAACTTTTATCTTTAAGCGAGATGAGTCCAGATTCAGAGACATGACAGGGCTTTCTCACAGTCACCTGGCTAATAAATTGTAGAAACTCGACTAGAGTTTGTGTATGAATGTTAACTTTTAACCACTTTACAGTTTACCCCGAGCATTACTCAGGCAGCATGTTTGTTTAGTTTATATACTGACTACCCTAAGTGTTGCTCGGGGCAGGTGTCATTTGAATTACTTGATTCTTGTATTGAATAAATTTTGATAAAATTGTCATTTTCATATTTCCTGTTATCTTATAAAAATTAACAAAAAATATGCAATTTTTGGTCATCTTATATTTAAATAATTGGACTGATAAGTGGTTAGCACAGTTCTTAATTGTGAAATGTTGCTACCGTTGTTTCACTGTTAAAAGACTTGACCTGTTGTCTTTTTTCAGTTAAACTAATTGTCCAACAAATATTTTATTTTAGACCTCATGCAAAGAGAAAACTGAATATCTAGAGAAAATGGTTCAGAGAAATGAAAGATATAAACAAGATGTTGAGCGGTTCTATGAACGTAAGCGACATTTAGATTTAATTGAGATGCTTGAAGCCAAAAGACCGTGGGTGGTAAGTCTTAATTATTAAAGGCAAAAACAGTAAGGCAGTAATTAAGCAGTAATAAGGAAGGCAGCAATTACTTTGTAGTCAAATCAGGTGCTTTTTCATTTTTGCTCCACATACTACACATAATAAAATTTATGAGTTTTATTATATAGATGTGTGAGTCAAGTATAATGGTAAATTATTGCTCTTAACCCTTTCAGATTTTAGTCCTTAGCAAGTAATTCTTTGATTTTTTGAAGAAAAAAAATGTTAAAGATCTGAAAGTGTTTATACTTGTGAAAATTTTAAGTCTTTGCATGTCCTCAGGTCACTGAAAATTTACTTAGGCTATTGCCACTTATATCAAATTCATCTACAAATGTAGCTATCTTAACTTTAGTTTTCTATTGATGTTGCATAATTTTCTTGAGGCTGTTATATTCTGATCACTTGTATGATGAGTATTTTATTACCTAAGACCAAAGTTTCAGCTAAAGATTGAGTTCCCTCAATGCCATTACTTTTTAGTAGTTGGAACAAAATAGTAAAAAATATTTTTTTAGGGTTTGTTTTATGTTTAAAATGAAATGTTTGTTATAGTTTGAAAAAGAATATTATAGTATTCTTTCCTCTTCCCTGTTTCAAATTTCATTACTGTATTCTTAAACTTTTTCCTTTCTTCAAACTTTTTGAAGCATTTTCTCCCTGTACACTTTCATTTTCACCCACTTTAATCCTTTGAAGTCTTTTGTTTGATTTCAGTATTTAGAATTTTTTCTCTTAGACTGATTTGGTCTAATGTATATTTGAGTTCTTACCTTTATATTATACTCTTCATATATGCTTTTTTTTCCAGCAAAAATAAATATTAATTCCTGTGACATGACAGGCATTTTTACTTAGTGGTAGCTATACAATTCTTTTTATTTTCCTTCTTGCCAGGGATTTAGCTCATTGGTGCCGCCAACTGCCTCGCAAGTGGAAGGTCCCGAGTTTGAGCCCTGGTACCAAAACTAAATAAATAAATAAATAAAATATTTCCCTTCTGACCACTTTCTCCCCCATCCATTTTTACCTTTCATAATTCATATTATTTTGCTTCATTATATATCCCTGAATTCTTTATTGAGATATTAGAGAAAATCTCATTGTAGTGCTAATACAGTCATTTCTTAGATTTGGTTTCTGCTTGCACCTTGATTTTAGTATATGAGCTAATTTCAGCTAGCTGCTTACTGTGTTAACTTCTGTTTTTTTTGATTGTTTGTTTTTTGAGACAAGGCCTCACTGTGTGCAGTTCAGGCTGGCCTTGAGCTCACGGATATCCTCCTCTTGAGTGCTGGGATTACAGGCATGTGCCACCATGCCCAGCTAACTTCTATTTTTTGAATTATTTTTAAGGAATATGAAAATGTTCGTCAAGAATATGAAGAAGTAAAACTAGCTCGTGACCGAGTGAAGGATGAGGTAAAAAAACTTAAAGAAGGACAGATCCCTATTATACTTCGAATTAAGGAGATTGAAAGGCAGCGCTGTGATTTGGAGGCTCAAATCAAAGAAAAGGTACTTTTTCATTTTGGATAATCTGAGTTTTATCTCTGCAAACACAAAAAATACCCTGCAGTTCATTCAAAATATTTTCTGGGGTTTACTTTATTTTGATATATTCTTACTAAGTTTCTAAGTTGCCCAGGCTGGGCTCCAACTTGGAATTCTCCTGCCTCAGCCTTTTATAGGGCTGGGTTCACAAGCACCCACACCTGGCTTGAAATGTGATTGTTTTAAGTACAAAATGATTTGTAGTAGTATTCCTAGAAACATTGAGCTACTTTCGTGAATTTATTACATCTGGTTTGTAGTTATACACCCATTTGGAGGAGGATGATACAGAGAATCTGGTATTTCTTAGAATAAATAGTACACTCATTCTTTTTTATTTTAAATGTTATGGTCAGCTGGGAATGTAGCTCAGTGGTAGAGTACTCACCAAGCATGCATGAAGCCATGAGTTTAGTCCCCAGTACTGCAAAAACAAATAAATAATAATTGTTTGTGGGACCGGGGATTTAGTTCAGTGGTGCCGCCACCTACATCGCAAGCAGAAGGTCCCAAGTTCAATCCCTGGTACCAAAAAAAAATAAAAAAATGTTTATGGTCATGACTTAACATTTAGGGACTTTGGGATCCAAGAGTATGTTGAGAATAGTTTAAGAATATAGTAGTTTCCTTTTATCTGATGAGATACATTCCAAGACCCCCGAGTATATGTCTAAAACTACAGATATTCCTGGACCCTGTAAATTTTGAGTATCTTTTATGCAAAGTGCTAAGGACCAAAATGGTTTTTTTTGTTTTTTTTTGGTACTGGGGATCGAACTCTGGTCCTTGCACTTGTGAGGTAGGTGGCAGAACCACTGAGCTAAATCCCTGGCCCAGGACCAAAGTGTTTTATATTTCAAGTTTTAGTGATTTTAGAATATTAGCATAGAATTTTTTGATTGGGCATACCTAATCTGAAAACTTCTTAGGTATCTTGTTAGTGCTCAAAATATTTCAGATTTCGAGACATTTTAGATTGCAGAGTTTTGAACTATGGATGGTCAACCTGTATATACTATGTTTTTTCCTATACTTAATACTGTTAGCTAGTTTTTTATTGGTGTGATGAAAATACCTAACATAAACAGGTTAAAGGTAGAGAGGTTAATTTGGCTCCTAGTTTCAGAGATTTGAGTTGACGATTAGCTGGTTCCATTCCTGTGGGCCTGAGATGAGGCAGAATATCACGGTAGAGCATATTCACCATATGGCAGCTGGAAGCAGAGGGGAGCATACAGGAAAGAGCTGAAGAGGAAAGGGCAAGGGACAAGATATGCTCCCCATAACCCACTCCTTTTGAGTAGGCCATCCTCCCTTCAGTATGCAGGTTTAAATCAGTTTAAACTTTTGTAAAAAAAGGTTACCCATAGCCCTTTTATCTAGAGATATATCGTATATTTACTGAAGTATGCATGTTGAGCAGTGCTTGTTGAGTGAGAAAGGTCATGTCTAGGAATATAAAATCTAAAACGAAAGGAATCACTAATTTTGACTTTGCTGCTATCATGTCAGAAAAGCTTAATTCTAGTATTGGTTAAAGTGACTTAGAATTATTAGGCTCAAGTCTAGAAGATTGAATAATTATTAAGAACAGCTAAGCATTTTAGGACTTGATTGGATCTGACTTTAAGAGAATTACTATTGATCATTTTAATTTTAGAACAAGAAAGGATTGTAGATACTGTTACCTAGACAAATTTCTTAACTTTATAGTTAAGAATACTAAGTCCTGTACCAATAAACTTAAGAAAGAAACAAAAAGAACACTACATCCTAGAGATAACATGACTGACTTCTTGAGGGATAGAGCTGATAGTTGACAGTCATTTTACATTAATAGTGGTTGGTTATAGGTAAGTTGTGGATTTATAATTTCTTTTTGGGGTACCTGAATATACTGCCAAATTACCTTTTTTTTTTACAGTGGAAGAAATGCATACAATGAATTTCAAGTCTCTTAATTAAAGAATCATTTAAAACTCTTGTTTTTCTTTCCAGTTCCTAACAGAAGGCATTGTCAAATGTCTGTGAGCCTAATTTGTTGGGCAGTCTATGTAGCCTGAGATATTTTAGAATTATTTTCATGAAGAAGTGTTCCTGAACTATGAAATAGCACATTATATTATCCTGTATTTTTTAAAGTAAGTTATTAGTACCCATAACCATGCAAGAGGGCAATAGGAATAAAATGGTTAATTTTGTTTAGTAGGGATATTATTCTCGTTCTTGTTCCCTCTGTTCCAGAAGAAAATCTTTTCCAATCTTGTGATTGTTTTTAACATTTCATGGAGTTAATACAATGTTATGGATAAGATACAGACTTTGAAATCACATAGAACTGTATTTTAAATCCCTCACTGTCATTTAAAAACAAAGACCTCATTCCCTTCACATGTAAAAAGCAGCAACATCTGATCTGACTATCCCATAGTCAGGATCATAAAATAACACAGGGAAATAAATATGAAGAGGTAAACATATGCATGTGTATTACAGCTTCTAGAGAATTTCCTATACTCTTAGTATTTTGGTGATACCTAATACAAATTTGGTTTGAAGTAAATTGTGAGGAAGGCATTGTAGGTCAACTCACATAACAGTATTTGCATGGTTGGAACTACATAATTGGATTGAATTTTAAGTAATTTTTCTCCTGTTTTACAGGCAACGGATATTAAGGAGACATCTCAAAGATGCAAACAAAAGCAAGACATTATAGAAAGGAAAGATAAACATGTAAGATTTCCTATTGGAATTTTTATTATTTTACTTTGACCTGGCTTCCCCCCATACACACACCAAGTCTGGATAGTGGGTCAAATTTTTGTTTGGAAGTTGTCCAGGATTCTTCTCATTCTCTATTTTTTATGTTAATCTGTGAAGGAGGGCCGGGGATTTAGCTCAGTGGTTCCGGCACCTGCCTCACAAGCGCAAGGTCCTGAGTTCGATCCCCGGTACCAAAAAAAAAAAAAAATCTCTGAAGGAGATTTAAGATTTCAGTATATAATAGTTGTGCAAAAGATCACAGGGGAAAATTTCTCAAAACTACTAGTTTAGCTAATCTCACAGCTATATAGATTTTGTGGGTTAGGGGGGTGTTTCCTGGGGATTGAACCCAAGGCTTTGCTCCACTGAGCTGTACCCTAGCCCCTTAGATACAGAATTTAAGCTATTTTTTTTTTAATATAGAGTCTAGTTACACTGCTTTATGGTAAGTAAATTCAGCCTTTATGATTTTATAATTTTTTGAGGCATCCTTTGGGCTTTTATTGTGTATTTGATGTTCTATATATGTTTGAAAGATTTTGCTTCTTATATTTGACTGTATATCTATATATGTGTATATATGTTAGAATGGACTTACTATAATTGTATTACTCAAATGTTCTGCATATTACCTAGTTGATGAATCCATTTTTCACGTGTTAATACCATATCTCCTACAAGTATAGATGTGTATTTTTCCTTGTATTAATTTTTGCTACTTAGATTTTAAAGCTTTTTTTTTGTTCTTTCTGTATCATATTTGTATCATATTTCTGTATCATATTATAATAAATAATATATGCTTTTATTTTGTTTTATTTTGTTTTTGTATTTTTATTTTGAGACCGTCTCAAGTTGCTCATGCTGGGCTCCATTGTCCTGCCTCAGCCTTCCAGAGAGCTGGGACTATAATTGTGCACCGCCATACCCAACTTGAATTTTTTTCAATTTGGTGTAAAATCCTTGCGTCAGTAAAGGAGTCTAAATACTGTGGACTCTTGACTTACGCACTCAGTTCCTTCTCGAGGGCTGGTTATAATTCACGTTGGTTGTAAGTCAACACTATTTTTGTCATAAGAAATAATGGAAATACCCATAATGAATTCGGAACCTCCCAAAGCACCCCTCTTAACTAACCTTTTCGTAATAAAAAAGAGGTTGTATAATGTAGTAATTTATCAGAAACACCAGTAATTTTCCTGGTGTGTTCACCAAAAAGTTATAAAATGTGGCTAGTTTACTGGAAACAACAGTTTCACACTGTACTCACCTTTCAAGTTGACATCTTTGACTTGTAGGAAGGGAGGATGAAATGGAAGGTGGTTATTGTTTAGGAGAGCCCCCTTCCCTAAGAACAGCAGGAATCTGGCTCTCTGGTGTCCTTTCTGTCTTTGGGAGAGTCTTAGCCCACTAGAACCTGCTTCTGGCTCACTAGATCTCAACCTTTTCATACCTGTACACTGGTCTAAGGTTGGCTGTTTTTGTCTTTTTGTTAACAGTGTTCTGTAGTATGACATGATATTGTCATTAAGCAAGTGAACGCAATGATGGGCTTTTTCTCTGTCTGGGTGGGTCTTCACTACAAATGTTTGTAGCTTTGTCTATTTTTTCAGGATTTCCTTTATTTCAGAAGAAGAACTTTGCTGCACTGATTGTTGATACTCCCCCTCTTCTTCAGAAAGCTTCTCAGGTGTCATTGTCTGTTGCTCAGCCAGAAGTTGCTGAAGTTCCTTTGTAGACATTTCCTCTTAAGTGTTTTCTCACCAGTTCCTCAATATCACCACTGTTTACCTGCAAGCCTACAGACCCTAATATAGTGATGACAGTGTCATCAACCACGGGGTCAATTGAAGGCTCAGGCTCCTCTACACAGCCTTCAAAGTCTGCCCTGTATAATTTTAGGCCACACTTTCTTCCAGCCAGATTTCAGTGTCCTTAGAGAGACACTGGCCCATGATTTCTCATTTAACCCCACACAGGAAAGACCAGTATCCGTGTCGTCACTCAAGGCTTTGGTTGTAAGTTAAAACTAAAATTCTGGTCATAACCCAAGTTGTTCATAGGTGAGGCTGGTCATGTTCACATTTGCTGTCATGTTTTATACTGACAGCTTTTGTTTGATTCCTTTTATGACTTGTACTTTCTGTAGCAATTGATCAATGTTTTTACTCCATTTTTATTCTGTATTTTGAAAGTTGTATGTTGTAGACATAGTACTCTTAAAATTTAATATATTTATCTAGTAAAAGTTACTAGTATTTTTATTCTTTCACTTAATTAAGGTAAATATCTTAGCATGCTTTTATGTCTTTTTTTATATCTTCTCCACTTCTATATCACTATTAGAAATTTGACTTATTACTTCAAATGTTACTTTTTACTATTTGTATTTATTTGGATTTATTAATATGTTTTACTGGTTTATTTGATCGTGTTGCTTCCTATATCACACCTCTTCTGGTTTCGTCTTATGAGAAGGTGGGGGTTCTTTTACTTTTTCCTTGTTAGACTATCTTTTGTAGGGCTTACAGTGAGGCTGTTGGGGTGGTAAACCTTCCGAGTCCTTGCATATCTGAAAAGATCTTTTTCAAAACACTACTCTGCAATGTTATATAATTAGTGAATTCTAAGATAGAAATTTTTTTTTTTCCTCAACATTTAAACAGTCTTGCTTCATTGTTCTCTTGGGTGCTGTATTGCTCCTGAAAAGTAACACATAAGAGTAATCAGACACACTAGAGCTGTGTATAAAAAGAAAACAAAAAGGAAATTGAAGTTGATTCTAAGTGTAATAAAAAACCATGAAAAGGCCTTGAAAGTGTTTAAGCTAGGGATAACTATTTCTAACTATTTTGACTTAAGATTTAATGTGTAGTGGTGCTATTTATTGAAGTAAGGATTACCAGGAGGTAGGAAATAGTTTTATGTATTTTTTCTTCCATTAAGTTTATTGGTACAGTTCAGTTATACAATACATTTACATTCATCATTGGGATTTTGTACCTTTACATGATGCATCTTGGTTCTTGTTTTTCCCCATTCCCCTGCCCTCCCTTTACCCCCTCCACCCTTCCTATTTACAAAGACAGTTTTTCTATTTTTTCCTTGTCTCATATTTTTTCTTTTCCCTTCTTTCCTTTCCCCTACCCCTCCCACTTTCCCTACTCCTGTAGACCTTTTCTTCCTATTTCACATTATCACTTAAAGATTTTGATCCTTATTTACACTTTTAGTGTTTTACACCAGAGATACTATTGGGTATTTACACATGTGTCCTATTTATTTCACTTAAGAGTATTGCCTCAACGTGCATCCATTTAGCTATAAATTCTCTAGTTTCTCCATTATGACTGAGTAGTACTCCATTTTATTAACAAAAACCACATCTTCTTTATCCAGTCTCCAGTTGATGGGCAACTGAGCTGTTTAGTTTTATTTTGACTATGTAACTTTCTATTTTAATTTGAACTTCTTTGTGTCTTTGAGTCTTAAATGTGTCTCTTGTAAATAGTAGTTACATCATGGTTTCTTTTAATCCATTCTGTCAGTCTGTTTTTTGAATTAGAATATATAATGCATTTACATTTAATGTAATTACTGACAAGGTAGGTTTTACACATGGCATTTTTTTTTCTTTTTCCCCCATTAAGTTTATTGGTACATTTTAGGTATAAAATACATTTACATACATCATTGGGATCTTGTACCATTACATGAGTATCTTGGCTCTTATTTTTTTTCCCCTTCCCTTGCCCTCCCTTCACCTCCACCACCCTTCTCTATTTGCAAAGATTTTGTTTCCATTTTGTCCTTTCTCATATTTTTTCTTTTCCCTTCTTTCATTTCCCCTACCCCTCCCACTTCCCCTGCTCCTTGAGACCTTTACTTCCTATTATACAATATCAATTATACATTTTTAAAATTGCAATATCAAGATCTAGGAGACATTACCATAGATTCTACAGAATTTAAAAGGATATAGAAAGCATATTTCAAAAATCTGTTTTGAAATAAATTTGACAACTTCTAAGAAGTACCTTGGAAGACAAACTAATGAAACTAACTCTGGAAGAAATATAAAATTTGAATAGCACCTATTAAAGAAAGTGTATTCCTAGCTTCAAAACCTACCTATATGACAACAACAGGCTCGTATACATTTTAACTGATAAATTATATCAAACATTTAAAGCAGAAAAAAAGGGACCCTTCTCCCCTCATTTTAGGAACTCAACATTGTGCTAATCCTAAAACTGGATAAAAATAATAGAAGAAAAAAGTATGAACATAGATAGAAATTTGTTTAACAAAACAAACTATTAGAAGTCAGATCTGGCAGGATGTAGAAAGTGGTTTTATTATAGGGATGTCAGTGTTGGTTCAGCATTGGAAGATCCACTCCCAAAAGTCATCATTTTAACAGAGGAAAGGCAAAAGCCATATGATCCTGTCACTGGTTGGAGAAAAGGTATTGGACTAAATTCTACAGCTGTTCATGGTAAAAGCTATCAGGAGACTAGAAGTAGAACAGAACCTTCTCAACAGATTAAAGACATGTACTCTGTACTTCCAGTGAGAACACCTTATATGAATGGAGAAGATACAAGGCTTTCTCCTTAAGGTGGGGAGCAAGGGCAGATATGCTTACTCTTTATCTGTCCATTAAACTTTGAAACCTAGGCCCAAACCAAAATAGTCTGGCAATTAAATGACACAATTAGGATAGGATTGGCAAGGTAGAAGCAAAATCTTTTATATGTAGATGAAATGATCATCTACAGAGAAAATACTAAGAAATCTCTAGGAGCCCCTAGAAGTTGTATTTGAATTTAGCAGGATTAGAAAAACAAGGTATATATAAAAATTCAGGTCTATGTATACTTGCTATAAATGAAGAGTTGGATATTGAAATTTAAACGTTATATAGGAGTATAAAGGACCTAGAAAAGTTAAAAAAAAAAAAAAAAGAAAAAAACCAGTGTTGGAAGACATTTAGTACCTAATTTAAGACTTCCTCTAAAGCTACAGTAATCAAGGCAGTGTTGGTGTAAGGAAAGACATATAGATCATTTGAATAAAACAGAGAATCTAGAAATAGAACCACACATATATGGTCCACTGACTTTTGAAAGATTATTTAACATTAACATTTTATAGAATATAAACTCAGTTCAAGAGCTGAGGTAAAGATAGTGTTTTCAACAAATGGCACTAGAACACCTGGTATTCGTATATAAAAAATGAACCTCAACCCTTTATTTCCGTACATAAAAATAACTTGAGAGGATCTATGAACCTAAATATGAAAGCCTAAAAGTATAAAACTTTAAGAAGAAATTATAAGGGAAAATGTTTATGAATTTAGGGTAGGCAAGAACTTCCTAGGATACAAAAAACATGATGTATAAAAGAAAAAAATTGATAAATGTGATTCCATCAAAATTTAGAACTTTAAATGACATCATTAAAATGAAAAGTAGTCCTTAAACAGACCATATTTATAATGCATATAACCTATGACCAGATATATAAAGAACTCTTACAGCTCATTAATAGACAACCCAATTAAAAAATAGACCTAAGAAGATGATAAATAGCCAGTACAGCACAAGGAAAGGTGTGCAACACTAGAATCAGAAAAATACTAATCAGGACAATAACAAGATTGATGTATACGCTCATTAGGGAGATGAAGTTAAAGTTTTAAAAGCCTTGTCATGACTTTTTCTTTTTGTTGGATTCTCCTCCTTTGCGTTTAATTTGTCATGCCCAATGGATTCATTCTGCTGGGCTTCCTGGGGTTGTGATCCTCATTGTCTTTTCCTAGGATATTGTCTAAAATTTTTTGGAGTGCTGATTTGGTATTCATGAAGTTCCTGAGGTGCTCTTTATCATGAAAGTATCTTATTTCTCCATCAAGTTTGGAAGATAGTTTTGCAGGGCACATCAGTCTTGGTTGGAGGCTGTTTTCCTTTAGGGCTTGAAATACATCACTCCAAGCTCTTCTTACCTTGAGGGTTTGCATTGAGAAGTCTGCTGTGATTGTGATGGGCTTTCCTTTGTATGTGATTTGTTTCTTTTCTCTCACTGCCTGTAGAATTTTGTTCTTCTGTTGGATTTCTGGAATCCTAACTATTATATGCCTATGTGTAGATTTTTTTTGATCAAGGCTAGTTGGAGTCCTATATGCCTCACTTACCTGTATGTCAAGTTCTTTTCCCCTCCTTGGGAAGTTTTCTGCCATCATTTCTGTGAGGAGTTTTTTTATGTCATCTGCACTCTCTCCTCCTTTTTCATTGACTCCAGTCAGTCTTATGTTATTCTTTGCATCGTCTAGCAGCTGCTGGATTGATTTCTCATGTTTCCTTACAATTTTAAAGCAATTTTTCTTTTCCTCCTCACTAATTGCAATCTTATCTTCTATATGTGAAATTCTATCCTCACATTGGTTCATTCTGCTGCGCAAACTTTCGATGGAGTTTTTAATCTCTTGGAAATCTGTTTGCATCTGTTATGGATTCCATTTGTTTCCTGTGTTGGGATTCCATCATGTTCCTCAGATCCTCTATATTTTTATCTGTGTCCTCTCTAGACTTATTAATCATGTCTTGCACTATGAGCACAATCTTTGCTGTTATCTGAGTAATTATTTCTGATTTCATTTTTCCCAGATCCTCTTTTGTTGCCAGTTCAGAGAGTCCAGGTGGTTGAGTATCAGATTGTGCCATCTCGTTTCCCTTTGAGGTTGCTGTAGGTGACCTGGAAGTCTGGTTTTTTTTGCATTTTATTGTGGATGTCTGTTTTTGAGGCTTGTTTACATGTCTTCTCATTTCCACACGGGGGTGGGAGGTGTTTCTTGCACCCGCGCGGCTCACCTCTGCCCTAGGAGTGTGGAATGGTGGCGGGGGAGCCTCCTTCTGGGTGCTGGGACTGGCTCATCTCCTCTCTGGAGTTGGGATTTCACCTTGAATATTTTACTTCATTGTCGGTTCTCTGTACTGCTGACTCCCAGCAGGTTATTGACCTTCAGCTATTACAGCAAACAGGAGGAAGTGGGCAAAATATCTTTCCCTCCCTGGATCTTGCCTCCTGTTGTAGGTGTCTTGGAATCTGGCCCAAAAGTAAGAAAAATCTGCCCACAAATGCAGTCCCAACTGGCTACATCCATTGAAGCAAAACAATTCACGGGGCTAACAGGCAGCGGTGGAACCAATCCTGAGGCCCATCCAGTTCTCGAGAGCCTTACACATGGCATTTTGCTAATTTGTTTCATATAATTCTTGACTTTTTTTTTTTCCTCTTCTTTCCATTATTCTCTTATTTTATTTTTTTATGTATTTATTTTTTTGTAGTACCAGGGATCGAATTCAGGACGTTACGCTTGCAGGCTGGCGTAGTGCCACTGAGCTAAATCCCTGGCTAATCCCCTATTTTATGTTAATAGACATTTTCTATAAGATTTTCATTTCCTTGTTGCTTTTTGGTTTTTTCCCAGTACTGGATATTGAACCTAGGGCCTTCACACAGAGATATGTCCCAAGCCTGTTTTCCATTTTTAATTTTGAGACAGAGTCTCACTAGGTTGTACATGTTGGCCTCAAACTTGTGTGATCCTCTTGCCTCAGCTTCCAGGAATGCTGGCTTTCCAACCGTGTGCCAACACACCTGGCTGCTCATATCTTTTGCTATGTTTTTTGAGCTGTCTTCTTAGTGGTTACTTTGAGATTCAGTTCGATGTTAATGTATAATAATCAACGCACAAAACTTTGCCATATATGCCTCCATTTCCTTTTCCCTACAAATTTTATATTTATTTATATATTTTTTGACTTCTTAATACTTACGTCTTTTTTTTTTTTTTGGCTGGGGCCGGTTATCGGGGATCAAACTTGTCAGGTAAAAGGGCCAAAGACCAAGACCAGACCAGGCCACAACAACCCTTTATTAGGGGAATAGATCTGCCAGGCTGTCTCTGAACAAAGGAGAGACAAAAGCAATATGGCTGGGGCAGGGAGAGTCTTTTATAGAGACTGGGGTGGGGTTTGTAGGGGCAGAGGTGGGTTTGAGTGAGGTAGTGACTAGGGAATGGAGGAGCCCATGATGTCACTAGGTGGTAGGAGGTGAGCGAGTATTAGGTTACTTTCTAGGTGGGAACAGGGGCATACTGGGAAGAAGGGTTTATTCTTTGGTGGGAGCAACCATCTTGGCATGATGTCACACAGGGGTGGGGGCAAGGCACCATAGGAAGAGGGCAGCTACTATACATAATAGCTGCTGAGGTGGTGGGAGACCTATCAGAACTCAGGACCTTGCGCTCGTGAGGCAGGTGGCGGCACCGCTGAGCTAAATCCCTGGCCCAACTTCTCAATTCTTAAAAATTTTTTAGTACATGTTTTTAGTACATAATGATCACATTCATCGTGGAGAGTTGGTACATGTATGTGACACATCTTAATTCTTTTTACTACCTCTTCCATTCTCCCTATCCCCCTCTCCCATTTTTTTGGTTCCCTTCCCATAAATTTTATTTTTAATCATTATCCTATCAACATAACCTTACTATTATTTCTTTATATGGCTTGGTTTTTGCAGTGTTTCTTATTTTCTTGACGCCAGTTGGGTGTCCTACAATTCAATTCAGTTCAGTTAGCACAGACCTAGAAGAGAAGGTCTTCACCTACTACATTTCTGTCTTGAGTTGGCTGCAAATTGAAGGGTTCTAGCAAGCCCCTTGTCAGGTTTAACAATTTGCTAGATCAACTGTCAGACTCAGAAAAGTGCTATACTTAATAGTTACTAGTTTATTTATAAAGAAAACAACTGTGCAACAGCAAATGGAAGAGATGTGTATGGGATATGGAGTGTTGCATAGCTTTTATTCCTTCTCTGGGCATAGGGTTTTCCTTACATTCACCAACCCAGAAGGTCTCCAAACCTTGTTGCTTAGGAAATTCTGTCAGAGTTTCATGACAGTGGCTAAATGGCCATTAGCCATTGGTAATTTCTTTCAATCTCTAGGTCTTCTACCCTCCTTTTGAGATTAGCCAGTGGGGCTGAAATTTCCAATCATCTCCTGAGGTGGTTGCTTCCTCTGGCAACCAACTCCGTCTTGAAGCTAATTGGAGATTCTGCCAGGAGTCACTTTGTTAACAAAAAGTCAATTATTGGGGAAATGGGCTCATTTTGAATAACACAAGACTTCTATCACTGAGAAAATCCCAGGGGTTTTACAGACTCTGTGCCAGGAACAGAGATCAACTGTGTACTTTTTATTATACTGTAATGATTATCCTTCATATCAAGTAGGGAAGAGTAAAAGGTTACAATAAATAAAGTGCTCTTTTTTTTTAAACCTATGTAGTTACCTTTACTAGTGCTTTTGGTTTGGTTTTGCTGTCAGATGACTGTCTAGTGTCCTTCCATTTCAGCCTGAAAGACTGCCTTTAGTATTTAGTATTTTAGTATTTAGTATTTACAGGGCAAATCTGCTAGTGACAAATTCTGTCTTTATTTAACTAAGAATGTGTTAAATTATTAAAGAATGTGTTAAGTTCTTCCTTTTCTTTTGTTCTTTGGTGATGCTGGGGATTGAATCCAGTGCCTTTGCATATAACTAATTTTCCTGGGCTAGGCTCCAATTTGGGATCCTTCTGCCTCAGCTTCCCAAAGAGCTGGTGTTATAGCCGTGTTAGCCATGTGCAGTCAGGCCTGGGCCCCTGCGCCCCCACCACCCCAGTGCCTTTTTTTTTGTTTTATTTTGTTACTGGGAATCCAACTCAGATCTTGCACTTGCCTGGTAGGCACAGCACCACTGAGCTAAATCCTGGGCCCTCCCCTTTGTTTCTGAAGGGTTTGCTGGACATAGAATTCTTAGTTATCCTGTAGCACTTTGAATATGACCTTTTACTACCTTTTGGCCTGCATGGTTTCTGATGTAGATTCAGCTATAATTTTATTGAAGGCCTTTTTTTTTAAGCTTCAAAGTTTTGTGTTTTTGATTTTCAACAGCTGATATTTTTAGATGAGAGTTTTCTTAAATTTATCCTGTTTGGAATTCACTGAGTTTCTTACATGTAAAGCTTAGTTTTTGTCATCACAGTTAAGAAATTTGGCTCTATTATTTCTTCAGATATTGTTCCTGTATTTTTTTTCTCTGTTATACATATTTTGAAATGCTCAATGATGACCCATCAGTCTCTCAAGTTCTGTTCATTTTTCCTTCTGCTCCTGACTAGATAATCTCAATTGATATGTCTTCAAGTTTGTTTAACTCTTTGTTCTGCCTGCTCAGATCTGTTGAGCCCCTCAACTTTTGTTTCAATTACTACTTTTCAGTTCTAGAATTTTTAGTTGGTTCCTTTTTAAATAGATTTTATGTCTTTATTGATATTCTCTAGTCAGTGAGACAGTGTTCTTTCTTTCCTTTAGTTATTTTGATATGGCTTTCTTTAATTCATTGATTATATTTTAAACGGCATTTTTAAAATCTTAGTCTTATAAGTCCATGCTATGATTTAGATCCAAAATATCTCCTAAAAGTCTCATGCATTTAGAAAGTGATTGGATCATTGGCACTATACTCATTATTAGACTCATCCATTGATAACTTCAGTAGCTAAATATGCTGCTAGGAAATGGGAGCTGGATGGAGATGGGTCATTGAAGGTATGATGTCGAAAGGTGTATTCTTTTTCCTGGCTCCTCCCTTCTTGCTCTGCTCCTGGCTGTCAGGATCGAGCACTTTTCCTCTGCCATTGGAGGAGTTAGCCAAATAGGGACTGAATTCTCTGAAAACTATGAGCTAAAATAAACTTCTCCTTTGTCGTGGGTGTTAGATATTTTGTTCCAGGGGTGGAAAGTAACCAGTACAGTAAATTGGTACTGGAGAAGTGGGATTGCTGCTATGACTATCCCTGGCTTAGAAGCTTTTGGAACTAGTTTGTGGGAAGAATAGGGAAATGTTTGGCAATCCCACTTAGAGGAACCACAGAATGCTGTAAATAGAGCATGATGGTGATTCTAGATAAGAGCTCAGAAAACCAGAATGTTAATAAGAATGTGGACAGTAAAGGCCAGGTTTAGAACGTTTCAGTTGATAACAAAACCTCCATTGGCAGTACATCTACAGGCCAAGTATTTTCTATTCTGGCATAAAAATTGTCTACATTTTCCCCATGTCCTAAGAATTTGCAGGAAAAGGAGATCAAGGCTAGTGGAATAATGAATCTGGCAGAGGAAATTTCAAGACAGCCCAGCATTCAGGTTTGGTGTGGGAACATTTAACTGCTTTTAGATAGATTTATAGTGAAAATTGGAGGCAAAGGGCAGAGAAGAACAATTCAAAACACTCAAAATTTTTGATCAAAATGAAGTATATGTGAAGTTGGGGCAAAATTATGTATCATTGCTAAAGAGATTAGCGCTACTAAAAAGAAGCCAAGTACTTTGTGTCAGGAGAGTAGGAAAAATGCTTTGAGGACATCTCAGGAAGTGGTCAGACATATCACCCATCTAAAAGTTTGCTTTGGGTCTCGGAAGGAGACTTTGGATTGGGACTTTTCAGCAGTTTTGGAACTCTTAAGACTTTGGCCCCTCAGAAATGGATGAAATGTATTTTGCAAAATGAGATGTGTATGAACCTTTTGGGGGCCAGGGGCAGAATGTTACAATTTAGTTCTAAAATGTCTACCAGAAATCTCATAATCGGAGGGTGATTAGATTATGGGGCTATTATACTCATCAATGAATTCATCTCTTGATGAGTTTAGTAGCTAACTGCTGCTAGGAGGTGGGACTTGGTTGGAGGTGCATCACTGGAGGTATAACCATAAGTGTATGTATTCTCATTTCTGGTTTCTCTTTCTTGCTCTGCTTCCTGACTGCCATAAGTTGATGAGGACCTTTCTTCCGCCATTCTGTTTCTGCCTTGGAGCTAGCCAAACATAGACTGAATCTTCTGAAAACTATGAGTCAAAATAAACTTCACCTCCTTTACGTTATTGTGGGTGTTGAGTATTTTGTCCCAGTGATGGGAAGGTAACCAACATAGTCCACTTCTGGACATTCTCCAGGTTTGTTAACTGCTTTTTTTCCTTCTTTGTGTGCCCTACTTTCTTGTTTATATGAATATCTTAATTTTTTGTTGTTGTTAAAACTGAGCAATTTAAATAACAAAATGTAACAACTCTGGAAATGATTTGTTCTCCCCTTCCCAGAGCTTGATGCTATTGCTGTTTGTTGACCATGGTGTTGCTGTTTGTGTAGTGACTTTCGTAATTCTGTAAAATTTGTATTCTTTGTCATTTGTAGCTACTGAAGTGACTTTGTCATATATAGCTACGAAATGATCCTCTAATGACTGGTTAGTTATTTCTGTAAATACCGGGCACTGTTAGGTCTCCCAATCTTTGTGAAAAGTCTGTGTATATATATTGGGTCACATCTTCCATCACTCTGCTGAGCAGTAATTTTACTTTTCACTGAGATCTATTCATTTTTCTTTATTGAATATTCTTCATGTTATTAAAAAGTGGTTAATTTCTGCTGCTAGTTTACAACTCTGTTCTAACCTTGACTTCCTATTGGCAGTAGCCTCAAAGTGAAAACAAATGAGAGCTTTAGGTCCTTCTCAGGTATTTCTGGAGTGTGTACCCACTCCTACTCATGCATGTGGACTTTTTGGATTCTCAGATGTTTGTAAAACCTTGAATGAATATATCATTCCCCTATTTTTCCTGTATAAGATTTTTCTTGGTTTATTGTTTTCTGCAACTTTTATTCTTCTTCAGGCAACTGTTGTGTTAAACAGTTGCTGCTGATTGCTTTTGACAAATGTGTCCAGGAAAAAAGACCATTTAGCTGAGTTTGGTCAAAGACAGTTCTTGCAAGTAAGAATTTCTAGAAAACTGCCTTACAGAACAGCTAATGACAGTTCTCTTGAGTGAAGATTTAAGAGTGCTAAACTTGTTCTTATCTTTCCAGGGTTGCTAGGCTGCAGTTTTCACTGTAGTTGTGGGCTTTTGGTTTTGAAGGCTACCACAGAAGTAGGGAGTAAGAATGAAATAGGGCATATTCAGAATTCTACAGTGCTTGCCATTTTTACCAACACACAGACATTTTTCTTGATTGAGCACTTCCTGGATGGCTGCAAGTATTTTGGTTAAATCCAAGAGTGCTATAAAAGTTAATTTTGACAGTTTTTGTTTATTGTTTACTGATTTTTATGAAGGAGAGGATTTTAAGAGTTCCTTATTCGTTATTCCTGATGAACCCAAATCTTTTCTATATCTTAGAAAACTGTTGCTGGGATTTTAAGTGGATTAAACCTTTGGGGAAAATTGTATTTTTTATTATGTTGCATCTTCCAGTCTGTGAACATGATATATCTACATTTATTTAAATCTTTAATTTTGATAGCATTATGTAGTTTTAGCATACAAAACCTCTGCTTGACTCCCTCTCCATCCCTTCCTTTCTTCCTTCTTTCCTTCCTTCCTGGTAGATTCCTTGAGATTTTCTATATCATGTCCTGCACACATGGTGACAGGCTTGTTTTTTTTTTTTTTTTTTCCCTTACTGCACTGGTTAGAAAGAACTTCCAGTACTCTTTTGAGTAATAGTGGTAAGAGTGGGCATCCTGGTCTCATTCTTGATCTTAAAAGGAAAGCATTTACTTTTTCACTATTAGATATCTTAACAGTAGGTTTTATTATTGATGGTCTTTATCAGATTCAGGAAGTTCCAATACATAGTCTTGGGCCAGACATTTAGCTCAGTTACACCATGCCTGCCTTATTAACACAAGGTCCTGAGTTTGGTCTCCGGTACCAAAAAAACCCAAAAAATGTAGTCTTTATGTTTCTGAAAATTCTTATGCCTGGAAGTTCAGTTTTACCAAGTACATTTCTACACATATTGATATGATTTTATAGTTTTTTCTTTAACTTGTTAATGTGATAGATTACATTGATTTGTTTATTAATATCAAATTAGGCATATATCCCTAAAACAAACCTCGGTTGTGATGTATAAACATATAATTCTTTTTACATATAAATTGTTTTTGCCAATATTTTGATAAAGGGTTTTTACATACTCATGAGGAATATTGTTCTGTAGTTTTCTTTTTATACTTTGTTTGCTTTTGGTATTAAGATAATTAGGTTCATAAAAAAATTGAGGAAGTGATCCCTCTTCTATTTTCTGGAAGATTGTGTAGAATTGTTAATTCTTCTTAAACCACTTTGTGTAATTCTGAAGTGAAACTATGTTGGCCTAAAAATATAGAAGCTGTAGTGAGATCCCTGTTTCATTCCATGGACAATTGTGTTCTTTTGACTTTCACCCCTCTTCTCCCTTGCTCTGTCTCTTAATCTTACTAGAGGTTTGTTAATTTTACTGATTTATTCTGAATAACCAACTCTGTTTCATTAATATCTGTTTTGCTGTTTTCAATGTGGTTGATGTCTACACTTAACTGGATACTTCCTTTCTTCTCCTGGAAGTGGGTTTATTTTGTTCTTTTTACCTGTTTCTTGAGGTAAAGTATAGATTATTTGAGTTTCTTTTCTTACATACACTCTTAGAGGTATACACTCTTTATCACTCCTAGAGCTATAAGTTTTCCTCTCAATTCTGCTTTACTATGTCCCACAGAATTTGATATTCTCCATTTTTTCTTTGAGATTACTATTTGTTTATTCATTTTTCAAAGGATATTTAAATGGTTTTTAGTTTGGATTTCATTATTGGTTAAGCTGGTGTGAGTGTTCTTGTATAGTGTTGTTTGGAAATATATTTTCATTTCTTCTGGATCATTTACTAGGAGTATGGTATCATGGTTTACATTCAGCTTTTAAAGGAATTGCCACACTATATGCAAAAATAATTGGTAATTTATTTTCATCATAATTGGTAAAAGTTGACTTGTAGGGCTAGGGATGTAGCTCAGGGGTAGTGAGTGTGTTTGCCTAGCATATGGGAGGCCCTGGGTTCAAACCTGAAGAAAAAAGTTCAGAATATAGATTGGTTTTTGTTGTTGCTGTTGTTGTTAAGAGACAAAGTCTTTCTATGTAGTCCAGGCTAACTTCACATTTGAGGTCCTCCTGCCTCAGCCTTCTGGAATTATAGGTGTGCTCTGCCATGCCCTTCTGTTATTTTTTATTTTTTTATTTTTTGGTACCAGGGATCAAACTTGGGACCTTGCGCTTGCAAGGCAGGCAGTGGAACCACTGAGCTAAATCCCCGGCCCCCTTCTGTCATTTTTTTAATGGTCTTTTATTGTAAATAATTGGAGAAACTGTTTTGGAGTAGCCTTGGGGGAGTTGATTTAACTATAGGGACTGTCCTTAGATTGTACAAGATAAAGTGGGGTGAGTACAGATGTAGGTAGAGTGACAGGTTTGAAAGCAGGAAAAGACGGTATCCTGATTTCAGTCTTTCTATTGATGGAACATGAGGCAAGGCCACTAGGTGAGTCATGAGTTAATAGAGGAAAGAGAGCAATAAAATGTTGAGAAAGGAGGAAAAGATAAGAACTTACATCAGAATGAAGGCATAATGTGTTGCTGTTGTTGTTGTTCTGTTGTTGTCCTATATGATCCTGAGATTTAACTCAGGGACTCCTGCATGCTCAGCAAGTGCTCTACCACTGAGCTACATCCCAAGCCCTTTTTATGTTTAACTTGAGACAAGGCCTTGCTAAATTGTCCAGGCTGGCCTTGAACCTTCCTCAGCCTCCCAAGTGGTTGAGATTATAGGCATGTGGCACCATGCTTGGCATGGGGCGTAGATTTTATTAGAGAAGTGTATTAGTGGTAGTTTTGCTTGCCTGTTTCAATTTTGTGGCTGTAATTTTAAGTGAGACCAGTTTTTAAGGTTTCTTCAGTTAGTTCAGTTGCTTAGATACATGTGGTATATACTTAGATTGAGAAAGTATAAAATGATGACAAATTTTTTTAGAACTTTCAATGATAACAAACAGCTCACTGCAGCACATGTGCCATAGGTTTGCCCTTGGTGGTATATGGTTAGGTTTAATTAGGACTAGATAGAAAGTATATAGTTAGTATATAGTTGTTAATAACCTATTGATAGGTTAGTGTGGAAGTTATATAGATAGAAAGTATATAGTAAAGTTTAAGTAGGGCTGGGAATGTGATACAGGAATGGAAGATTGGGGTGTCTTTGCACGAGAGTGGCTATAGTGTTGGGTTGTGGAAGCTTAGCAGGCTAAGAAAAGAAATGAGGGGGATAATGGATTGTGAAAAGACCAGTGGATTGCAGGACCCTGTGGGATTCATGAATAGTTAGAATAGGAATACTAGAGTGAATAAAATAGAGGGAAGGAATGACTATCAAAGAGTAGGATTATAGAAATACAGTTTTCAGAGATGATGTGATTTTTGGTGATTTATACCATCTACATTGCAAGGAAAAGATGATTGAAATTTAAAAATATAGAACACAGAGACCAAGGAGTTTTATATTCTGTATTTAGATTGAAGGCTCATGATGACAGGCGTAGTGATGGCTGAAGATACTGAAGCAAGTGTCAAAGTCATCAGTGAATGAATAAAGTGAGGGAGAATTTGAAGGGAGATAGTTAACATAGCCCAAGGAAAATGTGTAACAAAGTGTGATCCTTGTCCTTCAAAGGTACTGAAGTGGGGCTCAGTTAAAGGCCGAAGTACAATGATGAGACTCTCTACCTCTGAGTCCTGAAATAATGGGTTATGGCAGGTGACCACTTGATAGGGTTCTAGGGAGATGTGTCATTGAGATATAGGTAAGTTTCAGTTAGAGTAAGAAGGAATATTGAAAGAAATTGAAGATAAAGCAGCGTATCCTAGTATCTTAGTGTCCTATTATCTTAGTATTCTAGTAAAGGTAGGTGATCTAAGAGATTTAGATTGTGCTCAAGCTAAACATGAGTATTAATGATGGTAGAACTAATGTGGTTAGTTATGGTAGTTTCTTGGATGAAGGTGGCAAATGAATTAGAGTTCAGGAAATTAAACCAAAAAATAAGGGACCATTGGATTTCTCTTTAGTTTCTTAGGTCAAAGTCAAAGACCTTCTTTTGTTACACCTTTCTTTGCCAGCCAATGATTTTCAATAGCTTGGTGGTCTCTGTTATAGTAGGAGTGCAAAGCTTATTTTATATGTTAAATTTCTTGTTCTCTTTTCTTGGGCTTAGACTTTTTATGTGTTTGAGCATTCTCACTTTTATACTTGTTTACTGTGACTTGTCCCTTTATTCTCCGAAATGCCTTAAACTGACTTCATGGGTTTCCTGGCTAAACATTATGACTTATCTACTTCCTTCTCGTTGGTCCATTGAACAGTGTGAATTTTCAGGGACAGATACTTATCCTAGGTTTTTTGGGGATTTTTTGGTACCGGGGATCGAACTCGGGACCTTGCGCTTGCAAGGCAGGTGGCGAAACCACTGAGCTAAGTCCCCGGCCTCTTATTTTAGTTTTTTCAAGTACGTTTTCTTTCATTTTGGTCTTTGATATAGGAGAGGTGAACTGGGCATATGTTCAGTTCATCATCTTGATACTGCCAAAGCTAAAGTTTTTTTTTAAAAAAAATTATACAACTTTAAATTTCCAGAAATAAGGAATGGGATCGTAATATATATATATTCATATATCAGGACGTTATATAGGTGATGATTTTATTTTGCAAGAATATTGGGGAGAGTGAGAAACATCACAAATTTTTAGTTGTGCCATTTAATAGAAATAAATATGTTCTATAAATATACTAGTAGACATTAAAATATAGATGTTTAAGGATGTTCAGAGTGTAAGTGATTTTCCATAGTTTTATAATGAATGTGTTATAACATAATGTGGAAGAGGAGGGAGTAAATGTGACTTAAAAATAAAGCCAGCTAATAAACAGATTATATAAAGTGTTAACCTTACTTATTTTAATACCAAATTCTGGTTACAAAGGAAATGAATTATATCTGTGTGTCAATGTACATCTGTCTTTAAGAAAATCATAACTACTTTTGATAAAAATTCCACTGACATCAGGTGGCACCCAGCATTTCTGGCTTTTAAAAATTAATTTACACTGATTGTAAGTTGAAAGCTTTAGTTCTAAACACTGATGATTAAAATCTCACAATATTGGGGCCGGGGACATAGTTCAGTGGTTCTTCCGCCTGCCTCCCAAGTGCAAGGTCCCGAGTTCCATCCTCAGTACCTCCCCGCAAAAAAAACCGCACAATATTCACTTGAAATGTTTCTTGAAAAAATTTTGTCAGAGATCTTATTCTAGTTTAAAATTAAAATGACTTTTTAGTCGTATGATGTGTAGTATTTATTACCTCTATTTAGAAATGTTTGGTTTTATTTATTCAGCAAGTAATTAATGAGCCTTATATGTCCTTCTCCGGGTACTGTAGTTGGAATATATCAGAGAAGAAATAAAGATACAGATAGTCTAGAAGGATTGGTCATCTGTTAAGTCTAATTATAGCAGATTGCCTTTTAGTGAGGAAAACACCCCTGGTCTTCGCTTGCTTGCCCTCCTTCTCTTCCTCCTCCTTCTCCTCCTCCTCCTCCTCCTCCTCTTCCTCCTCTTCTTTTCTTTTTTTTTTTACCTTTTGGAAGCTGTAGTGCTGGTGGTCAAACCCAGGGCCTTATGCATGCTAGGCAAGTGCTCTACACTGAGATATACCTCCAGCCCCATGCATCTGTATTTCTATGAATGCCTTGTAAACCAGGAGAAAAAACAATCTGAAGTACTAACCTACTTTTATTTTAATAGATTGAGGAACTTCAGCAAGCTTTAACAGTAAAACAAAATGAAGAGCAAGACCGACAGAAGAGAATAAGCAATACTCGCAAAATGATAGAGGATTTACAGAATGAACTAAGGACTACCGAAAACTGTGAGACTCTTCAGCCTCAGATTGATGGCATTACCAATGACCTGAGACGAGTTCAAGATGAAAAGGCATTATGTGAAGGCGAGATAATTGATAAACGAAGGGAGAGGGAGACTCTGGAGAAAGAGAAAAAGAGTAAGTTTTCTTAAGGTGAAGAACTGTCTATAAAATAGACATTTATAATCTGTTGATGGCTTTCTTCTCCTAGTACTTATTGCTTTAAACTGTTTAAGTTTCCTTGTGGAGAAAGCTCAGTTCACTTTCAGTGTTGTGCCTTAATTACCTACAGCTATTGTGTACCATGATTTGCCACTGGCTGATCATTGTCTTATGTCCAGTTACAGCATTTAAGTGTCTAAAATGCTTATCTTTATTTTCTTTAGAGTCACTCACAGATCAGATTTAAACTATCCTAGCCTTGATAACCATTAGCTTTGCTCTTAGAGATCTTAATTTCATATTGACTTTTCTTTATTGTGTAGACCATGTCTATAGATTGATAGCATTATTGAGTAGAAGAGATCTTATTTTGTCTATTCAATATATATGATTAATATTAGTTTAAAAATACCATTATTATATGTTCATTGAAGTACTAGATTTGTGTTCTTAGAGCTAAAGAGAACTAGAAGAGAAAGATGGTATAACTCCTTTCCCACCTCCAGACCTATTCTCAAGAGTAATCACTTTTAATTCTTTTAGCAGTTTTTTATAATCATTTTACATGTAGTCATCATATTCTTATTTCACTTTGCTTTATTAATCAGTTTTGCACATCATCTTTGTATATTTATTCCACATGTGGATTTTAGCTTGTAATACCTATTTGCCTGTTATTGTAACTTGTCAAATTAGATTATTATATTTATAATACTAATTTTTATTGTAAATGATACATCTTTTTTGTGTCATTTAACGATTGTCAGTATTATTTGAGTGTGTACTTTGTAAGGTAAACTGTACTGCAGTACACCCATTCTTCTCATTCAGATTCTCTCATCTGTACTTTGGCTTTTGTATTTTCAAAGCTAAAAACATGTTTTATTGAGAACTATAATGGTTTGTGTCAGGTAAAAGGGCCGAAGACCAAGACCAGACCAGGCCACAACAAGCCTTTATTAGGGGAATAGATCTGCCGGGCTGTCTCTGAACAAAGGAGAGACAAAAGCAATATGGCTGGGGCAGGGAGAGTCTTTTATAGAGACTGGGGTGGGGTTTGTAGGGGCTGAGGCGGGGTTGACTGAGGTAGTGACTAGGGAATGGAGGAGCCGGTGATGTCACTAGGTGGTAAGAGGTGAGCGAGTATTAGGTTACTCTCTAGGTGGGAACAGGGGCATGCTGGGAAGAAGGGTTTGTTCTTTGGTGGGAGCAACCATCTTGGCATGACGTCACACAGGGGAAGGGGCAAGGCACCATAGGAAGAGGGCAGCAACTATACATAATAGCTGCTGAGGTGGTGGGAGACCTGTCAGTTTGATGTGCTTTATGGGTCACGACAGGGCCATAATTCATGTCTTGCTGCCAGGCAATTCTGACCACCAGTGATGTGTACATGACTGTCCCATTGGGTGGCATAGGACATCCAGTCAGACGATACAAGCCGCCCGATGGGACAGTCATGCAGGTATCACCAGTGGTTCAAGCCAGTGGAAATGTACTAATTCTAAAAGTTCAGAATGCTACGTATTGTTTACTGCAACAACAAATTTTTTTTGTAGCCAAACCAAGTATTATATTACAATTAAATTTTCTCTTATTGATGATCTAAATAAGATTTTAATTAACTTTTTAAAAAAATACTATTTGCTTTAGCATTTTCCTAAATTGGGGAAAAGATTTATCAGGCATTCTCTTGAATTCTGTGGCCTTCCATTTAAACTAGTTGTTCTCGGGGCCTCTTACCTTGTCATTTGGGATTTTTCTCACACTTTTCCTGTGTTAAATAAACCTATTCCTGAATTCCGTGTCTTTCCCCCACCCCCTTTTTTTTTAAAAGAAAGTATTCCCTTATTTTGTTAGTGGACATTTTCAGATAAGCTGAGAAAAGATATCCAAGAATTAATTTCATAAGCTGTTATTATTTAATAGATAATGTGAAATAGGAAGAAAAGGGGCAAAGGGGAGGGGGAAGTGGGAGGGGTAGGGGAAAGGAAAGAAGAGAATGGAATTAATATGAGAAAACAAAAAAATGGAAACAAAGTCTTTGTAAATAGGGAGGGATGGAGGGGTTGAAGGGAGGGCAGGGAAAGGGGGAAAAATAAGAACCAATAGGTGCACATTTCCAATGATGAATGTCATTATGTTGTACACCTAAAATGTACCAATAAAAGGATATACAAAAAAAATTTTCATTAGTTAATTGCATCCTTGAAAATACCTTGAATTATCCTCTGTTCTTAATTTTGTTATGTTTATAGCTCTGTGTTGAAAGGTAATTTTTCTCTCTCTTTTTTTTTTGCAATAGTGGGGATTGAACCCAGGTCCTGCACACTAAGCTACACCTCTAGTTTTTTTAATTTTTTTATTTTGAAACAGGTCTCACTAAGTTACTAAGTTTCCAAAACTGGGCTTGAATTTGTGATTCTCTTGCATCAGCCTCCCAGCTGGGATTATAGGCGTGCAGCACCACACCTGGTGTATCTCAGAATTTTGAAAGCCTCTTGTTGCTGTCTTCTGATAGGAAAGCTAGTACTTTCCTCATTCTTTTGTAGGTGATTTGTTTTTTATTTTCAATAGAGTGGAGATCATTTTATTATCCTTGGTATTAAGAAATCTTAGAATGATTAATCTGGACCAAGTCTTTTCCACTGTGTTGTGTATTTGCTAAGTAGTATTCATATCATTTAGGTGTAGGGTCATTTTTTCTGTTATTAATGGATTGTTTTGTGACAGAGTTTTCAGAGAAGCAATACTCACTTTGCAATTTTAGGTGTTGGTGAGCATATTGTACGTTTTGACAATCTTATGAATCAAAAAGAAGATAAGCTGAGACAGAGATACCGGGACACATATGAAGCTGTTTTATGGCTGAGAAGTAACAGAGACAGATTTAAGAAAAGAGTTTGCGAGCCCATAATGCTTATGGTAAGAAATTTTACTAATCTTCATAGAATCTGTTGGGTTTATTATTGCGAAGATTATAAATATTTGTTATTTTAAAAATTCTTCGTCCTCTTAACCCCTTTTCTGGTATGGACTTGTGACATCTCTGTTGTAGGACTAAATTTGTATGTGAATGAGGTTTACAAAAGTCTCATGATCAATGAGGGTAAGTAATTATCAAAAAAACCTGTGAACTTTTTTCTGAAAAAAAGATCACGTGAAATTGACAGCTTACCCTCTATGAATATGTATAAAATTACCTTGGTTAGCTGGCTGTTAGTATATAATAGATTAAAACCTGCTGAGGAGGTAGAAAAGTACTATAAATAAAAAATATTGATAAAGGAACTCATGACAGGATAGGCGAGGAAATCACCTGTTATAATAAAGGGCATCCTGAGAATATTGAGAATGAAATAGTTTAACATTATGAAATATTTGGTAGCTTTTAACTGATGTTTGTGAGTCATCAGGATGAGGTTAAGCACCTGAGTATAGTGGTACACACCCATAATTCCAGCTACTTGTGAGGCTAAGGCAAGAGCATCATGACAAGTTCAAGGGCAGCTGGGTAATTTATCATAGACTATGTGAAGTTTGGCTTTGTAAAGTAATGAAAAAGTAAAAAACTATATTCTTTGATAATGATGTATTAGATATAGATATATAAACTTGAAACTTCCCCCAGATAAAGATGATTTATGCTAGATTTTTTGAAAAAAAGAATTGATTGGCCAGATGTGGTGGTGTTCTCTTGTAATCCCAACACTTGGGAGGCTGAGGCAGGACGATTACCATGAGTTTGAGGCCAGCCTGGACTACATAGTGAGTTCAAGACTAGCCTGAAATACATAGCAAGACTCTGTCTCAAAAAAAAAAAAAAAAAAAAATATTGTAGAACCTTGCAAGATTCATGTAAAGTTTCTTTGTTTTTTCGAGGCAGGGTCTCACTGTGCAGTTCAGGCCAGCCTTGAATTCATGACAGTTCTTCTGCCATAGCCTCCCTAGAGCTAGGATTATAGGTGTACACCACCATGCCTGTTAAAAAGTTTCATTTTCTACAATTCATATTTGTGTTACGCTTTATAGAATCATTTATATAAATTTTAATCTTTTATTATATCTTACATTAGCAAAACTATATTAGAATATTTTATTAGAATATTTTTGCCAGATCGAAGACAATTTCTCTTTTGGATGTAGACACTGTTTTGAATAATCTGATGAGGATTGAAAGAAAAGATAGATACTGTTACCCTGGGTATAAGTTATAATGCAGATATTATTGTCAATAGATTTTTATTAAAATGCCAAATTTAAAATAATATTTCAGAACTTTTTTAGATTTGTCATCCGTCGTTTGATATTCTTACACTAGCCTATGATCAACTCAAATTATTAGTTGGTGTATATTTCTATTTTAAATTACATTTGAATCTTTAGAAGTGCTATAGTCTGGTTTTTCACCTTTTGTAGAATAACTCTTTACCTTTTCTATCACTTCTTTCCATCCATATTGCCATATACTTTTACCCAACCCTTCAGGGACTTTCTGTAAGTTGAAGAGTAAGCCTCTACTTAACATTTCCTTTCATTTATATTTCTAATAATAAATATTTTAATACCAAAAATACTGTAAAAAGACACTAAAGGTTTATAGTGTGTAGGCCTTGGTGAGGTGGTTTTACTTTTTTGTGTGTCTTATTTTCTCATTTTTCTACGCTTCTTGATATTCTGTAATTTAAAATAGAGAGTAGTATTGGCCAGTGTTTATGTAACAAGCATTGTACTAATTTTATTCAAGTTGTTACATTCTTTAATCCCCATTTAGTTCTGTGAGGGTATACTATTTTATTATATTCATCTTACAGATGGAGTAGCTAAGCTTTCTGAGATTTAAGTAGTACTTGATTAAGATCTCACATAGGATTTGAAAGGACATCTTTCTGACCACAGAGCCCCAGCTCAACTGATGTGCTTCTTGATATATTTACTGCATAACACCTTCTGTTTCATTATTTCAAGAAAGCTGACTTATCAGCTGGAGGTAATCCATGTCTCCTCTAAAATTCCATAAATAACACTAATTTACTTCTTTTAATGGGAGCTTTATCATGCTATGTTTTTAAGCATATTCATTTGCAAAAAAAATAGATTGTACCCTTGAGACAGTCCATTTTCCTCTGACATGTATCTTAAGATCTTCCGTAGAATTGAGCCACACATTCAGACATTAGTTAATACTAGTAATTTGTTATATTTGTAAAATAAGTTAGTAAGTTTTTTGCTGTGTTGTTGCAAACTTAAGAGTTTCTCTTGAAGGCACTAATAGTTAAACTATAGCAAAGTTTTTTTTAGAATTAGTTTTATAAAGATTTTTCTTTAAGTTTTGTGTGTTATACTTATCAATTAATCATTATGTATGTGAAGTTCTCTTGAAGATTAAAAAGAAAAATATTAAATGGGAAAATTGAGAGGCTAACGGAGAAGTATCATGAGCTCAAGGCCACCTTGAGCTACATAACAAGACCATGTCTTCAAAAAAAAAAAGTTTGGAAAAGATGAGAAGTGTTTATATTCTTAGATCACAGTCTAATACTTTCAGATGTTTTCAGTGAGCTGGCCTGTAAAGTAACTAGTTATTTCTTGGAAAATTGGTGTGTATCTGGTAATATTCAAATCTTGGATTTGTTTATGTGTTGGTTGTTTCTAGATGTTTTAAAATGACCCTTTAGTCCCAAGTCATTCCCTTTTTTTTCTAGTACTAAACTGAATCCAATTAAATAAATGCAAGTTACATAGAGACATGTTCTAATAGTGGATTTCATGAATGTCAACTGATTTTCTTCTGTTTAGATCAACATGAAAGATAATAAAAATGCCAAATATATTGAAAATCATATTTCGTCAAATGACTTGAGAGCTTTTGTGTTTGAAAATCAAGAAGATATGGAGATTTTCCTCAGAGAGGTAGGTACTGACCAACATATTACTTTGGTTCACTTGGCACTTGTCTTTCAGTGCTTAAATTTTTAGCTTTAGAGCAAAAAGTGATAACTAATTTTACCAGCCTTAACTCTTGTGTAAAATTACTAAGTTTTGCTAATTTCTTTTCTATTTGTATCATTGTAGGGAAATTATTTTATAAAAGGAAAACTATATTAATTCCATCTATAACATTTCGAAATTATATGAAATTAATTTGAAGAGTAATTCTGTCACATTATTCTAAAAGAAAAGTCATGATGAACCTTGGTTTTTGGACTCCCTTTTGTGCATGTTTTGGAATGAACTCAGTTTTTCTTTCAAGGGGAAGTCAATATAATGTTGCTTATTAATATAAATAAAACTTTGTGGAAAAGAATGAAAATTCTGTATCTGTGTAGAAAACCACCAATGACTGAGAACCTAAGCCACCAAAAGGCAGCAAAGATTAGCATTCAAGAACATAGGCTCTGTGGCTAGGCTGCCAGAATTTGAATCCTAGCTTTGCTTCTAACTTGTAAATTATCTAGTGTCTATGCTTCACGTTTCCTCATCTATAAAATGAGGTTAATATTATCTACTTCAGAAGATAACTGTGAGGATTATGTTATTAATGAGTATTTAGAATAGTACTTATTAGCTATTTCACACTGTTACATATCTACTATATGGTTAGCTATATATGACACTTTTAGCTATATATATATAAAGATTTCTTTTATGCAGTAAGATTTTCCCTTTTGCATATGTTTTATATTTCTTTAAAAGGCCTATCTTAGTCACTTTCCCATCTCTGAGAACAATACAATTTAAAGGCTGAGAGGTTTATTTTGCGTCATAGTTTTAGAAGTTTCAGTCCGTGATTAACAGGCTCAAACACAGAAATGGCATGGTAGAAGGTCCCACTGCAGAGGAAAGCTTCTCACATCATGGTGACCAAGAACCAGAGAGAGAAGGGAGGACGCAGAGAGGAAGACACCCCTTCTAGGCCATTCCCCCAGTGACCCACCTCCACCCAGGGCTCACTTCCTATCTTCCTGTCACTTCCCACTTCCTAAATCAGCACCCACATGATCCAGTCACCTTCCAAAAGCCCTACCTCTGAACACACAGGCTCTTGGACATCCTAGATCTAAAGCACAACAAGGCCCGTAAGGTTAGATTTTGTTTTGTCTTTTTGAACTTTTGCTAATTTGTCTAAATTAATTTTGTCTAAATGAGGACAGGTCCCTAAACCAGCTCAAGTAGTCGTTTGTTTCTCTGGTATAGAAGAGCTTGGAAATTTTTCTCACTTTCTTTGGCTTCAATCATATGTCCTTACTTTTAGTTTGGGAGTGGCAGAAAGTGAACATAAAGGTGACTGGGGATAAAAAGGCTAGATACAGAAAACTGTAAAATGAACTCTAAAGTATTGAAGCATTTTTGTTTGTTGGAACCTAATAAGCCCAGCAAGAGTTACGGATGTGATGTCAGAGCTCACTGAAGAGGTCAGTTAACTTGGGTGTTCCATGCCTGTGAGACATGGAACTTCCTTCTAAATCCTGTGACTTTATGTGTGTATTTTAAATTGTGAGATTTGTTCTATATAACTTTCCCCTGTAATTGTATCTATTAGAGTACTATTTTGGATCCTTCAGTAACTTACAAATTATCTGTATAATTTTTGCCATTTTTGCATGCTACCATATATTACCATCACAATGTTTTGCTCTCTCTAAGTCCCACGTATGGTAATATTTTTTTAAATCACCTCATTCTTTATTACTCATACAAAATATTCTAAAATTGAGTGTGTCATTACCAAATTAGAAACCATAAATAATTTGCAAAGCAAGACAATAAAAATAGTGTTAGTTAATTCTAGATCTGAATTGGTGCTTGCTGAAAGCAGTTAACATGTTTTGAAAGAGAATAAGAAATGAAGGACAGGCTGACATTGTACTGCAACTTTGTCCTTGGAATAATTAGAAAAACTGAAGTGGAATTGAAAATAAATTTTTTATTCTATAATGTGGTTTTATTTAATATAAACACCAAAACAATAGATGAAAACTTAATGAATACCATATGCTAGCATTGATAGACTACCTCATGGGGAGTACTGTTTTATTCACAGCTGCATTCCTCTGTTGATTTTTTTAATTAGTTTTTTGTTTTGATAATAATTTCAAACTTAGAAAAGTTATGAGTAGTACACTGAATTTCTATATACCTGTTTCCCAAAATCACTAATTATGTTCATTTTATTTCCCCATCCAAAGTGTATTTGGTTCTATTATTACATAATATGTGGATTTATAAAAATCACTGTACTAGGCACAGTTGTGCAGTAAAAGCCCACAGGGCTTATGGAATATAACACTCAAAATATACAATACAATACTTAGAAGTTTAATTAGTGATACATGAAAAAGAGGAACTTTATAAAAACAGTAGCACAGTTTTACATGTTAAATTGTTAACACAAAAAGCCAGTCATGATGGCACACACCTGTAATCCTAGCACTCGCAGGGCTGAAGCAGGAAGATTACCACAAGTTTGAGGTCCATCTGGGCTCCATCATGAGTTCAAGGCCGGCTTGGAATACATGGGGAGACCCTTTCTCAAAAACAAAGATTATTAAAAAAAAATAAACAAAAAAAACCACAAAGATTATTAAGACAGAAGTATAGTAGATCAAGCTTTATTTTGAAAAAGACCCAAAATTGGCTCATGGAAGTGTTCAGCTTGTGAATTATTGTGTAGTGATGAAACAAACTGGTTAGTTGAAATACTAAATTTTTTTCACTAGAAAAAAATTTAACTACACATGTGAGTGCATGTAGGTCATGGTGAACTGAGTTGGTAGATATGTGAGGATGTTTGTGCACTCAGAAATTGTATGTATTTTTATAAAGTTTGGTTTGGTTGAATGTAGTTTCCTGCTTTCATCTACAGGAAGCCTTTTGTTTCTTTGTAGGTGAAACTGCATGTAAGCAAATGTGAAATTCATATCATGCTCAAATTTTCTTCTAATATATGAATCGCTTGAAACATTTGTTTTCAGAACAAGCAGTATAGCAAAACTGATCCTTTTTCTCCTTGTAATTATTTGTATGGAGATACTTTGAGACTATACATATCCTATTCTTCATGAAACTACCAAGTAGTTCAAGTACCATTAATGAGGGGCTAGGGCTGTAGTTCCGTGGTAGAGCATCTACCTAGGATGTACAAGGCCGAGTTGAACATTATGGTCTCAAGGTATTTTGATTGGGATTGCATTAAATCTGTGTATCAGTTTTGGAAGTACAGCTATTTTGACTCTATTTGTTCTATTTAGGATCTTCTTTTTCAGAGTACTATAGTTTTCATTGTAGAGGTCTTTCACTTTTATTTACTTGGTTAGGTTAATTCCTAGGTATTTAATTTTTCTTGATTGTGAAAGGTTTTTTATTCATTTTCTTAAGCCTGGAGCAGTGATGGCAAATATTTTAGAGCTTTCATTGATACAAACAGTCCACCGTGGCACATGTGCTATGTTTGCCACCACCTGCCTAGAGTGTTCTGAAAGCAGTTTTTAGAATTGCTGATCTGTGCCACCATGAAATTCCTCCATTCCACACTTTCACTGTGCCTCTCATTCATATCTCTCAACATTTTTAGTGTATAAACTTTACACATCTTTTGTTAAATGTATAATATGTAATTTTAAAATGAACATTAAGAATGCACATTGTTTTTAGTACTAGAAATTAAATTCTGAAATTCATTTTATATTATTTATTGCTAGTGCATTGACATACAGTTAATACTTTGTGTATTGGCCTTATATCTTGTGACATTGTTGCATTCACTTACTCAATTCTAGTAGTTGCTTAATAGAATCCATCTGTATCTACTGAAATGACAGTGTTGTTTTTATACTTTAATGTGATAACTTTGATCTGTGAATTTTTGTTTTATTATATCAATCTGACATTCCCTGGATAAGCTCTGGTTGTTTATATAATATGTTCATATATTTTTGGATGCTATGTGTGGTCATAGGAAATAATGGTATATAGTCTTTTATAACATTTTTGTCATGTTTGGGAATCAGGCTTATGTGGGATAAAATAATTTGAGAAGTATGTCCCTTCCTTATGTTTTCTGCCAAGTGTTTTTTTAGTACTGGGGATTGAACTCGAGACCTTGCGCTTGTGAGGCAGGCAGCAGAACCACTGAGCTAAATCCCTGGCCCCCAAGTTTTTATATTATTGCTTCCTTGGCTGTTTTAGGGAATTTATTGATGAAGACATCTGAGTCTAGAGTTTTCTTTGGAATTATTTTTTTCCATAGCACATTCAATTTCAGCAATAGGTGTGAATTTACTATGCCAAATTTTCTGTTGCATTGTTTCATCAAATTTGTTTTTAAGGAGTTTTTCTAGTTCATCTGTTTTTGGCAAAGTTTTTCATAGCATTATCTTTTTAATGTTTCTAGGATCTTTTAGTATTAAGCTCATCAGTGAATTTTTCATTTCATTGTACTCATATTTTAATTCTAGAATTCCAGTTTAATTCTCCTTTATTCTTTTTTTTTTTCTGTTGAGATTCTCCCTCTACGCATTCATTCTGATGATAGTTTTCTTGAGCATACTTAATAACTACTTTAAAGTTCCTACCTGTTAATTCCAACATTTGTGTCTTTGTGTGGTAAATTTGTCTTGACTGCTTTTTCTGTTGACTATGGTGGCATTTTATTCTTCTCATATATAGTAGTTATTTATGTATACTGGCACTGTGGAGACTGGATTCCATTATTCCTTCAAAAAAATTAGAAAGCAGTTAAATTAGCTGGATTTAGTACTTTTGCAATGGGTAGCAATTGAAAACTAAACTCCATTTAGTTTTTTCAGCCTTTTGTTTATTGTTTTCTTTCAACCCCTTGAAGTTTTTCCTTGTTTTTGTAGTTTGAGGGTCAGCCAAAGATTTAAGTAGATTGAGCATGGTGGCACATGCCTGTAATCCCAGTATTTGGGAGGCTGAAGCAGGAGAATCATGAGTTCGAGACCATCCTGGGCTACATAACAACTTTAATCATTATCTGTAGAAAGTTAACCCAATAGAAGATAATTTGCCATTAATGGAAGCATAGCTATTCTCCTATATTACTTTGAAGCAAGTCTCAGACATTCCATTTCATCAGGAAATATTTCAGTATATATCTGTAACAGAAGTAGACACTATATAAAAACAAAGAACTTCAATGTCATTACTGCCGTTAAAAAAAAAATTTCTTCTAAGTATCATCAGACATCTACTGTTTGAATTTCTGATCATCCCACAAATTCCAGAAGGAATATGGTAACTTTACACAACATCTCAGTTGAGAATATGTGGTGATTAAAATAATATATTCTTTCCCTATAATCAGGTTCGTGACAATAAAAAGCTAAGAGTCAATACTGTTATTGCTCCCAAGATTTCATATGCAGACAGACCACCTTCAAGATCTCTGAGTGAACTAAAGTAAGTCTTTAAAATACCTTAACTAATTGGAATGTTCAATAGTTTTAAGTATATTTTACTTACCACTTTGTTGAGCAATATGTTTGTTATTAGCTGTATTCTCCTGTAGGATCTCTACTGAAGTCTAAAATAAGGAAAACTTTAGGCCCAGGAAGAAACCACATGGCATAGTTATCATATGATGGTCTCAGAGTAGTACAATATTGAACTGTATGATGAAAGATACTAAAATATCTTTTACTAAAGATAAAAAATAAAGAGTTGTTTATTGGGAAAATGAAACACAGATCATTACTTTATAATGTAAGAATTTCCAGAAGGACTAAATGTGAAAGTTGTAATTTAAACAGTTATGAATATCTTAACTCTTGATGTAAGTAGACATTCTTAATGTGAAATAATAGAAGAAACAAGAATAGTTTAATAGTTTGTAATCATAAAAAGTTCAAACTTCTGACAAGTAAATAATACTGTTATCTTAAAATGTAAAGAACAAAAATTTCCCTATACAGTTGTTGAAATAATGTATATTTTCCTTATTGTTTGTTGACCACTTTTAAGAAAAAATTCAAATCAATACTTTTTTTCCCAGACAATATGGATTTTTTTCTTATTTGCGAGAGTTATTTGATGCACCTGAGCCTGTAATGAGTTACCTTTGCTTCCAGTATCACATTCATGAAGTTCCTGTGGGAACTGAAAAAACCAGAGAAAGAATTGAGTGGGTAAGAAAGCACTGAATTATTACTGAAAACAGTTTGATTAAGTTTCTTTTAAAGTAAAGCAGAAGAGTATCAAAAATTTAATTTTTAAGCATGCAGGTATTATATTTGTTTTTAATTTTTAATATGATATAAAAACTTGGCTACTGACTCTGAAAAATTGATATGACCTTAACTAGAATAAGAAAATACTTACACTTTTAGGGGAATTGAATAAAGTTAAAACTAAAAAGAGACACTTGGATACTCTTCCTTAGCCTGCCTTGCTTGATAAACCTATGTTCAGACGTTATATTAATAGTCTAATCATTTAATTCTTATATTCTAAAGTATTTTTTAAATTACTCTAGAATGATATGCTAGGGTCTGGTACTATTTTGGTAACCCTCCCCTTCTTAAAGCTTATACTTAAGATTATTGCAATATATAAATAATCATTTTTCATAGACTCATTATCTTGACAAGTATAACCATAGAAATTCTTAGTTCCTGTATTCTGCAAATTTTATTTGGAATTTTTTTTTCCACACAATCTCTGTCTCTGAACCCCTTGCAAAGGCAAAAACAGAAGAGTTCTCTCCTAGAACGGGTTTTTCCATAACATACCATGTATCCACATTAATACTGCATATAAATTCCTGGGAAGCAATTAAAGACCTAACTGCTCTTTATAGTACCACATTTATGCATTTATTTATTTAGCAATACTGGGAATAGAACCCAGGACCTTCACACTGAGCTGTTTTTGTTTTGTTTTGGTACTGGGGATCAAACTCAGGACCTTGCACTTGCAAGGCAGGCTCAGTGTCACTGAGGTAAATCCCCAGGGATTGAACTCTGAACCTTGCGCTTTCCAGGCAGTTGCAGCGCCACTGAGCCACATCCCTGGCTGTTTTCTTCTTTTGAGATAAGGTCTTGTTAAATTGCTCAGACTGTACTTGAATTTACGATCCTCCTACCTCAGCCTCCTAGAATGTTAGGATTAAAGGCATGTACCATCAAACTTAGCCATTTATTTTCCAGTAACATTATACAAGTGTTCCTAAAATCATTCATTGGGGGTGCTCTGTACTTCACTAACACAAGATAGAAAACCATTTTGTTAGAATGAATTACTTATAGCAAGTTGCTTTTATCTTCAGTTAAAAATTATATCATATTATGGAGATCACTTGTGGAAACCAAAAATAGAGCCCTTCATGTTGATATACTTCTTTGTGTCTTAAGTCAGTGAGGACAATAACTTTAAAAGTAGGTAGAGCTATCTCTGAAAGAAGGGGTAGTAAGAATTCATCACTAATGCAGGAAGACAATAGAAAGTTTGGTAAGGGCTTCATAATTTTGTTTTATAGTGGGGCATAGTAGTTCATGCCTGTAATCCCAGCACTTGGAAGGCTGAGGCAGGAGGATCATCATGAGTGTTCAAGGCCAGCCTGGTCTACTTAGTGAGTTCAAAGCCAGCCTGTAATACATAGCCAGACCCTGTTGCAAAACAAAATAAAACACCTTTTTACTTTATGGCAGAAAGGAGCAATTCACTGTAATTAGGATCCTTTTAATCTTTGAACAATGCTTCAAGTTGTATCACTTTTACGTACTTTTATTTTTAACATTTTGTTTAAGTCACTTGAAAAGCTTTACCATTACTCTTTGTACTGGATAAGTAGCACTTATTTAATTTGCATTAAAAGTAAAATTAATTCTTCCCTTTCTTTTAGGTATTTTTCATTCACCTTAATCTCTACGGTGTTATATAAATAATTTTTTTTTTTTTAAGAGTAGGAAATTGTATTGGAGAATAGGAATGGGAATAGGAATAACTCCTGGGAGACAAGAGGGGTTCTGAATGGGTTGCCCTAAATAGTGGTATTTTCAAATGAATAAATATATTGAATATTCCTTAAACCTGACTTTAATAAATATATTGAATATTTCTTAAACTTGATTGTCCCAGTGCCCAATTCAGTGCTGTGTCACGTGATGAGACATTTTTCACAGTTGTGTATAAAGTAAAGGCACGTTAGAAAGTATTTTAAGGAGTTGGGACAGACCGTTGTTATCTTGGCCATCTTTCAGAATATGCAAACTTTTGTTGAGAAAATTGATTATCTTTATATCCTCAATCCTTCTGTTTGTTTCATATTTAGATAATGGAAATAATTGCTTTATTTCTTCCCTAAAATAAAAATTCTTTAGTACATGTTTTATGATCAAGTCAGCATTTTAGGTTCTCCAACCGTGATAATAGCACTATTTATAGGATTGTTCTTCTATTAATTTTTAAAACTCCACTTTGACTGGGCCAGGGATTTACCTCAGTCGTTCTTGTGCCTGCCTGGCAAGTGCAGTGTCCCAAGTTCAATCCCTGGTACCAAAAAAACCCCATAAAAAACTCCCCTTTGACTGAAATGTCTACTGGATTCCTTAGCTTCACATGTCTTTTTTGTTGCAAATTCCCTTTCCTCAGCACATCCCATTTAGAACTTATTTTCATGAAACTTGAATAGGCTAAGCTCATGTAGTTTTTTTCTTTATTCCACATTACTCAGCAGTTAGGATGGCAGATTATACTTTGTTGATTAAATGTGCTTAAATAGTTCTTGTCTCTAATTCCAACTAGTTGGGAGGCTGAGGCAGGAGGATTGCAAGTTGAAAGCTAGCCTGGGAAACTTTTAGTAAGATCCTGTCTTAAAATTTAAAAAATGTATAAAAATAATAAAAAGGTCTGTGGTTGTAGCTCAGTAGTAGTAATGAATGCTTCTCTAGCATGTGCAAAGCCGTGGTTCATTTCCCAAGCACTGCAAAAGAAAAACAAAAATAGGTCTCATCCCATTTCTTAAGCCTCAGTAATACTGGTTATGAATTTTAGAGATTGGGAAAAAATGCATCATACCAGCCACTTTTTTTGTCTTGTACTTTTTCAGTAGTGGGGAGTGGACCCAGCGCCTCTACACTACATCCCCAGACCTTTTATTATTTTGAGATAATATCTCACTAAGTTGCTAAATTGCCTAGGCTGGGCTTAAACTTGATTTCTTGTCCCTCGGCCTCCCAGAGCACTAGAATTATAAGTTTGCTCCACCATGCCCAACGCAGCAGCCAATCTAAATAAATGTACAAATGTAATATTGTTGTGCTGTTTAGAATGTTTTAGATTATGAAACTCTTTGCATAAGTTCTTGAGAGAAAAGGTCTCAAAAAATATAAAAATAAAGTCTTTGAAATACATGAAATTGTTTCTATTTAGTATTCTAAATATTCAAGATTTTAATAATATATATATCTTTTAATAATATATCTTTAAATACATATTAAGATTAATCTTTGTAATTAAAACATGTTTTAATAATATAATCAAGGGGAGGAGAACATGAATTACTTAACCTAGTTTAATAGTTCCATCTACTAGATACCTGGCTCCAGATGGCTCTTTAAATATAACAAAGCCCCAAGTAGCTCACTTGAGAGAATGTAAAGTGAACAGGTATAGCACCTTTGCTAGTGGTTTAGTTTTCTCTTCAGTCTCTCTTCATTCCAGTTTCCAAAAGAATAACCTGAAATTTATCAGCCACCTTTTAAAAGATGTTATCAGATAGGTCAAAATAAAGGAAGTATATATAGTATATCATGATCTTCCAAAATTCACTTGGTTCGTATTTTTGTTCTATAGCCCTTTCTTTAAAATGTATATCATAATTTTTATTAGATGTTCATGAATTCTTGCTTTACATTATAGGTAATACAAGAAACCCAATTAAAACAAGTTTATACAGCAGATGAAAAATATGTGGTGAAAACTTCTGTTTATTCAAACAAAGTTATTTCTAGTAACACATCCCTCAAAGTAGCCCAGTTTCTCACAGTCACTGTGGATCTAGAACAAAGAAGACAGTTGGAAGAACAGCTAAAGGTTGGTTAATTTTATTTGATTCATAGAAAAGAAACTGGATTTCTTTTTTTTTTTTTGGATTTCTTTTTTAAAAGCATGTTAACAATTTTGAATATTCCATAGGAAATTAATAGAAAATTGGAAGCAGTGGATTCAGGATTGCTTGCCTTACGTGACACAAACAGACATCTAGAACGCATAGACAATGAACTTAGACAAAAGAAGAAGGACCTTCTTGAAAGAAAAACCAAGAAAAGACAACTGGAACAAAAAATTAGTTCCAAACTAGGAAGGTAATTTTAGCCTTTTTGTGGGGAGAGACCAAGAGCCACATGGGATATTACTGATCAAACTAATGACAGCGCAATTCCCATAAGCACATTTTGTAGTCATTTCTCTCCAAAGTTTTAATTCTGCTGCTCAACATACAGTTTTGGTCCACAGTGCAACAGAAGATAAATCATGTTACGGCTCTGTTCCAGTCCTTAAACCTATTTACATGCTTAAAGATGACCCTGAAAAAGTTTCATTTTTATGGAGTCCGTGTTTGTATTGGGATTTAGCATGTTAGCTGGGCATGGGGGCACACATCTGTAATCCCAGCACTCAAGAGGCTGAGGCAGGAGAATCACTGCAAGTTCAAGACCAGCCTGGAGAACTATATAACAAGTACTAGTTTCAAAAACTTGTCTCAAAAAACAAAACAACTAAGAATGTTCAACATTTATTGATTCATTTAAAAATAATAAACCCTTCATATGCTAACACAAAATATTTATTAAGATACAACCTACTTTCCAAGCCAGGTGCAGTAGCCTGTATTCCCAGCTATTCAGAAATCTGAGGCAGAAAATCACAAGTTTGAGCCCAGCCTGGTCATGTTGGGAGGGCTTGTCTCAAAATAAAACTAACTTGGAAGACTGAGGCAGAAGGATTACTGTGTTTAATGCCAACCTGGGCTCTATATTAAGTTCAAGCTCACCTGAACTGCATAGCAATATCCTGTCTCAAAAAAACAGATAAGATTGATTGATTGATTGATTGATTGATTAGATAGAAAGTTTTAAAGCTTGGGGATATGTAGTGATAGAGCACTTGACCTAGCATTTGTCAGGCCCTATATTCAGTCCCAGTAATGTGGTGGGGAGGGGAGAGTAATTTTAGACGTCTGCAAGAGACTATGGACCACATTTACATCTCCATTGAATTCAGAGTGGTAGGTGAGAGGAGCAGAAGGTATGGGTGTTAAGACTAGGGAATAGGAACATGACATTCACTCAGGGTTTTCCTCATGTCCTACCATGTCACAGCCCAGACCTTGCGGTTATTTTTTTTTTTCTTTCCATTTCTTCCCCATAGAATAAAAATGCAGAGATTAGTGACATAATAAGTCTTTTATGATAAATGGCAGCTCATTACCTTGAGTAAGGTATGTTTATATTGACCTATAATTTGTGCTCCTAAATACATCCATAAATTGAATTACATATTTGAAGTGTGTTAGAAAAATTTACTCTTTATTCTTAATCTTTTTTAAAGCAAATAATTGCCCATTAACTTTTATTTAAAAAATTAATAATGTACCTTAATAGCTTAATGCAAAATATGTCTAATTTAGATTCCATAGAATTACTTTTCAGCTTTAAACACCTAACCCCCTTTATTGTATCACTGCTTATTAGACCCATTGTCTAAAAGTAAACTTTGTCCTCATAAAATAGTGTTTTTAAATTTTTTTCAGTGAAATGACTTTTAATATCCATTACCATCTCACTGTGTCATTTCTACCTTTATTCGCTTTGGTCTACAGTGGTGACTTGGTTAATGGTCTCTTCATGACTAGTTCTCTCTCCATTCATTTCATCCAGAACACTGTTCTTTCCATGTTCCTACTCCATTTAAGAATTATGCTTCCTGGGCCGGGGATTTGGCTTAGTGGCACCACAACTGCCTTGCAAGCACAAGGTCCTGAGTTTGATCCCCACTACCAAAAAAACAAACACAATAAAGAATTATGCTTCCTACTATTACTATATGAAGTTTAATTAAACATTATCCTTCTTTAGACAAGCTTTAACAACTATTTAAACTTTTGTTTCCCTCCTCAACGTACTCTTGTTTGTATCATTTGAGACACATTACAGCAGCTATTGTTCTTGTTCATTCTTGTTTATTCTTTTTTTTTCTTTGTAGTAGAAAATATGAAACTTGGGGTTAAACATATTTTAACACTTGATATCTGTCATCTTAGGTGATGCACTTTACTTTTCTGAGCTTTAGTTTCTTCATAAAAAATAGGGTTATGGGCCAGGTACTATAATGTGTTGCATGTATTAACTTTTTAAATCTTCTCTATAATCCTGTGAAAAAATTACTATTATTATTTATAACTTATAGATGAAAGTGAAGCTCGGAAGAAAAACTTGTCCAGAGTTCCACTGCTTATTAATGAGTGGTAAATTCAAAGCTACCTTTCTGACTCCAGAGCCTGTACCATTACCAGACTATGCTGGGCACATGATATACCTCAGAAAAATACTTTTTGATCATGGTTGATTGCATAAATGAGATGATTGTTAAATACAACATTGCTAAATATAGCCCCCAAAACTCCAGTGAACTTAAGACTTTTGTTCAATCCTTGTGTTTAACTAATTTGTACATCATTGTATGTATCATATAGTTTAAAGCTGATGGAACAAGACACTTGCAACCTTGAAGAAGAAGAGCGAAAAGCAAATACCAAAATCAAAGAAATAAATGTTCAGAAAGCAAAACTTGTTACTGAATTAACAAGCCTAGTAAAGGTAAGGCATTTCTTAATTTTAGCCACTTCTTGTTCTTTTTTTTTTGGATACTGGGTATCCAACTCAGGACTGCACTTGCGAGGCAGGTGGTGGCACCACTGAGCTACATCCCCAACAGTGTTAGCCATTTCTTAAATAGCTATTAAGAGAAGAAAGTAAATCTTTATAGAGGACTTTATTGGAGGGAGTGTCTTGATAAAGCTTTTTTGCTGCTTTAGCTGGGTAAGCACGAGCTTTTTACTGTCAGTCTCAGCTTACGTGGTTGACATTTTCTCTATAGGTAAGAAATAGGTTGAAAGCACTCATTAAATTATTTCACTCTGGATATCCCTCTTAAATACACGGAAAAATGCTTTTAAAATTTTTTTCTTATAAGAACTATTTGAGAGATACCAGTCACAGTAAAAATGGTATTTTTTCATAACTTATAAGTTTGTTTTTTAAAAAAAACCAAACTGGCTTTTTTATCGTTCTGAAGCATAAAAACTAAACTGTTAAGGTTTTTATTCCTAGATTTGTACTTCTTTGCATATACAAAAAGTAGATTTAATTCTTCAAAATACCACGGTGATCTCTGAGAAGAACAAATTAGAATCTGATTATGTAGCTGCATCTTCACGGCTGCGTCTAACAGAGGTAAGATTTTTATACTTTATTTTTATTTTGAAATTCCAGCCTCTAGCCAGTTTGGAAACAAACCATGTGTTATTACTTTACAGTATGTGGTGGTTATTGTGTTATTTCATTTCCAAATTTAATGAATCCTGCTTTAATGAACAAACAGTAGTTGAAACACTTTAGAGTGGCTGTATAGGAATCAGACTGCTAGGTTTGGTGCTGCTCAGTTTGTGTCATCATGTGCTCAGATAAACTCTTTAAAATTGAAAGAGTGGCTATGTAATCTTGGCAGTTTAATCTTATGTTAATATCTTACTGTGAAACAAATACTAAAATAGTCTGTGAAGCGGAGGAAATATGATACAGTACATTAACTTAAACTCTAAAGATCTGGCAACAGTATGATAGTGTCAATTTGAATCTCCAAAATCCTTTTCCAAAAATAGAAGAGGACCTACAATAATATAACAAACCAATGGACAACATGTACAGCAACAAAACTACATTTTAACGTATCCCTGTTGGTGTACTACAATACTGACCTGATGCTAAGCACCCAGAGTTAGTGTTATATTGGACAACTTTGGGCATAGTCCTTTATAAGACTTCCCTTCAAATACTAGCTTACAAGTTCAGGGATCCCCAGGCCATGTACATTTCTGACCAGCTGGCTATAAATCCAGGGCTTTCTACTGAACCTCTCAGGTTCAGTAATTCACTAGAACAACTAAGAACTCAGAAGAACTCTATACTTACAGTTGTTATTTTATTATAAAACATACGAATCAAGACTAGACAAATGAAGAGGTATAGAACTACATTTGGTGTGTTCTAAACATAGTTTATATACCCTTTTCAATGTGGAATCAGAGTGTGTCTTTTTTCTTGTCCTGACATTGCTATATGCTCAGCAATCAGGAAACCATGCTTCAGTGCTAGAATTTTATTGAAGTTTTGTTACATGGACATCATTGATGGAATCATTGGTTATGTGTGAACTCAATCTCTCTCTCCTCAGGCTTCAAAGTTATGATGATGTTATATAGTTTAAAAACCCAGCCTGCCAATCACAGGGTTGTTCTTTTTAGAATTGTACACCACAATCCTTCCTGAGTCATTTTCTTAGGGTAAACTCAGAAAAAAATAAACTCAGATGTGATCCAAGGCACTCATAAATAATGTAGACTGTTTTCACTCAATTTTAAGGGTTTACTAGAGCCAGTGACAAAAGCTAGTCAAATTCTTTATTATGCAATAGCTCTTAACTCCAAAATGCAAGTGGGAGATAAATTAGCAGCTCCATCAAGACTAGCAAAAGAATCCTTAAGAGAAATAAAAAATCAAGCTATCAACAGGTACTCATCTTTAAAGAGAGGTGGTTCCGTCAGGTGTAGAAAGTTCAGTAGTCCAATATGAAAGCAACTAAAACTGAGAGGTGGCATGGAAATAAAAGAAGATAAGAGTAAAGGCTGAACTCATTTAGATAGGTCTTATTTTTTTCTCTTTTGGAAACATCCACCAACAAAACAATTTTTTTTTTCTATACAATTGTCTTGATTTTTTTCTCCCTTTTGTAAGGCTTTGTTCTTTAGCACAGCATACTTTGATCATCTTCACCTTCTAGCACCTCAAGGCTGTGCCTCTCACCCCCACCCCAAGTTTCCCTTTTGGAGATTTCAGAGTGTATAATTTATTTTGCTTATATCCACCCCCACCATATTTTAATAAGACAAATATAGAAAAGTAAAATTGAAACAAATGTGTCTAACTTTGTTTTCAGTTAACATTATATCCTTACAGAGAAAAATTATTCCAAATGTCTTTTAACGTTGTAATTTGATTCTAAAGACAAAAAGAATTGCAAAAAGTACTGTAAGTTTTAGATAATCATAGTTTTAATATTTGTAATGCTATTCTGGAAATATAGGGTAAAGGAATGGCATTAAGATTTTCAGCATGAGACTAGAGATATTGATGTACAACATAAAGGAGTAATAAAAACCTTAAAGATTTTAACTGGAATTAGAAATTAAAGAATGAATCCTTAATGTATTTTTTCTTAAAAAAAAATTCCACCGTGCATGGTGGCACATGCCTATACACAGTGACTTCAGGGCCAAACTGAGCTACACAGAGATCTTGTCTTCAAAAATAAAAGACCAAAAAACTTCTCCCAGTCTATTGAATAAAGACCTAGATTATGTTTCTATACCATGTTGTACTAAAATGGCTTTTTGGAGAAATGGATGATTCCAGGTCCAGGAAAAGAAATGTATACATAAGTAACTTTACATATACATAAATGAGCTTTGATCATCTTGTCATACCAGAAAGAAAAAAGTAATCAAAAGATGACTTGGTAGTTAAGAGGACTCAAGAACCTATGTGAAAACTCTTCTATTGGCTATAGGTAAAGGGATAATAAATATAAACACATCAAAAATGTCTAGATCTATACATTTATAATGATAAAAATAATATTGGTCATTTTGGAGGGTATTTAGGGTATCAGCTCATTATTTTGAAAAGTGATAAAGAATTTAGCATTTACCCTACTATCGTGGGAAATATGAAATATTATATCTCCCAGTCTGTTAACTATATGATACGCTGAGTTCTTGTTCTCTAGAAATCGAAGAACGAGTCCTAGGAACTACGGAGGTTAGGTAGGAAGATATTTATTGATAGGAAAGCTCCTGAGGGGCAGGAGGGGTCCTGAGTAGGTAGCCCCAGGACCCCACTTTACAGAGAAATTTTATAGGGTGAAACCCACCTGGGTACAACGTGGGCCACAGCCATGAACATCCAATAAGGTTACAAGTATAGTCACTTAGGTAATGGCGGTCCAGTTGGGAAGCAAGTCATGTAACAAGCATGGATGAAAGAACAAGGATCCTCTTAGGGGGTGCTGGGTCCAGAGGTCTCTGGTCACTCCCAGGGTGGTTGATGTCTATCTATACTTCACTGAGCCCAGTTCTTTGAAGAAGTATGTGGGTCTGGTCATCTTGTCTCTATCTTGAGGCCTGGTTTTCAGCTGATGTGGAGCTGTGGTTTGTTTCACCTTTGTCCTGGCCCTTCTGAGGACTTAGCCCTATCTCACTGCCCAAAATATTTCATCTATCTATAATATTCCTCCCCCTGAAGAAGTATCCCAAACTGCCATGAGGGGTCAAGGGGCGATGCCCTCTTGAGCTACTTCAGGCTGAAGGGGGTTGTAGTTGTGGTTGGCAGTCAGGGATACCCTTCAGAAGGTCTATCTAAAGGTCCTCGATAGGCATCATGCGTTTCCATCATGGGTAGGTGTATAGCTTTAAGTCTGGAGGAGACAAGGCTAGAAAGACAGTTAAGTATACATGGGCCAAACAATAAGATCAATGGGAATATTTTGAGTATAGCCAACAGATGTTTCCACCAGGAAGAGCTAGTAATAGCCTTCCACAGAGAGGATAAGAAGTCCCAGGGAATCTCAAAATCTGACATGTCCTTAACCTGTTGTTCAGTATCTTGAACAGCAATCAAGATATTAGCAGAGGTATCAGGAATGTTTACACAACATTCAGCTTTTACATTTGCACAGGTACCTCCTTTTGCTGTTGTTAAGATATCTAGTGCCATTCGATTCTGGAGGACAGCTTGTCTCATTGATTTTACCTCTTCATTTAAAAGAGAGAGACCAGTTGAAGTGTCATTTAAGGCCCGTTGAGTGTAATTAGTTAAGGCCTCAATGTTTTGCATAACATCTTCTAATCCTAAGGAAGGGATAAAGATGGAGGCTAAATGATCATACCAGTGAAACATGCTTCTAGATCATCGGTGTTGTAAATGGGTTAAGTTTGCAGGTTTGTCCATATTTTTGACACTCCTGCCTTGTAACCATTCAAATCCCAGCATGCGTCTCCCTATCCATCCAGGTGGTAGCCTGGGCCACAAATTGGTTCCACAAGACCAATGAGTGCCATTGGGGGCTTCCCATCTAAGACCAGGGCAATTTAACCAATCTGTTGCAAACCATTCTTCAACCTTTGAAATAATAGTGTGTATACATTGTTCAAAGGGTGTCCATCCTAGGTACTTAGTAGCGTTAGGCCAGTGAGACTAGGAGTGATTCCTCTGTTCCCAATATAATGGGGCTTTTCTACTAAGCTGTCCTATAGTAGGAGTTAACCACATATAATCATCCCATATCTGGAAGTAGCCATCTTTATATCTGTGATTATTTGCTCTCATGATAGGGTTTTTATTTTTACTTAATAGGGGTTTTATTAGTGCCTGTAGAGAGGCTTCAGTGGCACTGTTAGAAAATCTTCACTTATGCCCAGGATCATTAAGGGTGGAGTTTATAGGCCACTCTGCTACTTTGTAATGGTGGGCTAAGCTACAAATCGCTGAGCTGTCTTATGCCACATTTATATAGTTTTGTAGTTTATTCCACTCATTTCCTTGAAGTGGGGATACCCACCAAGGAAGTCCTGATGTACTTGATGAGGGGAGCAGGCCACATATCCAGCAAGATGTTTGTTGTAGTGATGCTGTATATTCCTGTGCCCATACTAGGAAAGAACTGCATTGTCCTTTAAGTGGTAAGGTAAATAGTAAAAGGGCCAGGGATAACATCAGGTTACTTATCTGAGGGCTTGGCCTTTTTCTTAAACAAGAACTTTAAGTCTTCTGTGGCTTCACAGGAGTATTCGGGTGGTTGCTCACACTCAGCAACAGTCTCTGGTTCCCAGGGCTTGAGTCGGGTGTGATGTATCCAGCAGTCCAGGCCTGCTACCTTGACTGCTGATGGAGTTGACAGGATCACGATGTATGGTCCTTCCCAAGTTGGCCCTAGGGAAGGAGATGATGAGGGAAGAGACTTTACCAGTACCAAATCTCCAGGTTGGAATATGGGGTTTCCTTGTTCTCTGGGCTGTTTCCGGGAGCTGTTGGAGAGTCTGTTGGAATTTAGCCAGTGAAGTGACATCTTTTAATAAGGCATCTGTTTCTCTATCAAAGAGAAGATCATCAGTGAGAAAAGGACATCCATAGAGCATTTCAAATGGACTGAGACCCAATATTTGGTGTGTATTTCTTATTTTGATAAGAGCTTCTGACAGTAAGTGAGGCCATTGTAGATGAGAATTCTGAGCCATTTTGTGAAGATGTCTCTTTAAGATCTCATTTGTTTTTTTCTACTTTTCCTGATGATTGTGGCCTCCAGGCACAATGGAGGTGATAGAGTATGCCCAGTGCCTGAGAGACACCTTGTATGACTATCACGTTAAAAGAAGGCCCATTATCAATATGTAAGGTCTTAGGAAGTCCAAACCTGGGAATTATTTCTGAAACCAAAATCTTAACCACCTCTTGAGCCTTTTCTATTCTTCAAGGAAAGGCCTCAACCCAATTTGTGAAAGTATCTACTCAGACCAATAAGTACTGGAGTCCCTTACTTTTTGGCATATGAGTGAAATCAAGTTGCCAGTCCTCTCCAGGATATTTACCATGTCTTTGTATACCTGGAGGGATAATGGTTCATTTGAGAGGATTATTCTTTTGGCAGAGTTCACAAGACTTAACTACCTGTTGTATTGTCTGAGAGAGTCCTTTTCCCAAGAATAACTTTGAGGTTATCTGGTGGGTCTTGTCTCTCCATAAGTGAAAGGTTTGATGTAACAATTTAATAATTTTCCATTGGCTAGCGCCAGGAAGGAACAATTTACTGTCATCTCACTGTATCCATCCTGATGGAAGAAATTGGCATCCATAGGAGAGAGCCCACTCAGCTTCTGACTGAGAGAGTATTTGTGTCGGGTATGCTTGAGGGACCCTTCCCAGATCAGGGAGGCCTGAAGAAGGGGCCCTTGAGCAGCTTCCTTTGTAGCTGCATCAGCCAGTTGATTACCTTGAAATACTTCATCACTTCCTTTTTGGTGTCCTCTGCAAAGAATTACTGCTACTTCAGAGGGCATAAAGACAGAAGATAAAAGTTTATCTATCTCCTTATGATATTTTATAGGAGATCCATTGGCTGTCAAATAATTTCTCTCCTTCCCTATGGCTGCATGGGCATGCAGTACTAGGAAAGCATACTTCGAATCAGTATAAATATTGACTCTTTGTCCCTTACTGAGTTGTAGAGCTATAAGTTCTGCTAGCTGAGCACTAGTCCCAGGCGCAAGTGGGGAGCTTTCAAGTATCTGATATAGAGTCACTACCATATATCCTGCCTTTCTTGTCCCATGTTCCATGAAGGAACTGCCATCACAGAAAAGGGTTAAGTCAGGGCCAGTAAGGGGAGTATCTAGTAAGGCTTCTCTGGCTGCGTATGTTGGAGAATTACCTGTTTGCAGTCATGTCTGTCTATTTCCTCCCTTTCTGGTAGAAAGGTGGCAGGGTTTAAGGAGGAACATGTCCTTATTTGAATGGCTGGTCCTTCAAGAAGTAGAGCCTGGTATTTAAGAAGTCAGTTATCTGATAGCCATAAGCTCCCTTTGAATGAAAGAAGTCCTGCCACATTATGGGGTGTATATACAGTGAGATCTTTGCCTAAAATTAGCTTGGATGCCTCTGGAATTAGGAGAGCTACTGCAGTTATACCTCTAAGGCATGCAGGCCATCCCTTTGCTACAATATCTAGTTCATGACTTAGATACCCTACAGGCTGTTGAGCAGGTCCTAGATTCTGAGTAAACACTCCCAAAGCCATTCCCTCCCTTTCGTCAACATACAGACTGAAATGGTGTCCTGTCAGTAAGCTCAGTGCAGGGGCATTTAGAAGCACTTGTTTAAGCTTCTGGAATGCAGTTTGGGAATCAGGTTTCCAGGCTGAAATATGGGTATCTGTCTTTTGGGTTTCTTTTATAAGCTGATAGAAAGGTCATGCAATCTCACCATACCCTGCTATCCAAAGGCGACAAAAGTCTGTAATTCCTAGGAATCCCCTTAGCTGTTTTAGGGTCTTAGACAGTGGAAAGGAAAGTATTGGTTTAATTCTCTCTTCCCCTAGTCGATATGATAAGGCCTAAATATTTTACCTCAAGGCTACAAAGTTGTGCTTTAGATCTAGAAACCTCATAACCCCTGTCTGCTAGAAAATTTAGCAGAGCACTGGTACCTTGGCTAGAGAGTTCTTCTGAGGGGGCACATACCAGTATATCATCTACATATTGTAAGACTATGACTGGGAAAACTCAAAACATGCCAGGTCATGGGAAAGCACTTGTCCAAAAAGGTGAGGATTGTCTGAATCCTTGAGGAAGTACAGTCCAAGTCAGTTGAGAGGCCTGATCATGAGGATTTTCAAACTCAAAAAGAAACTTGAGAATCTGAATGTAATGGAATACAAAAGATCTAACACCAAAAACCAACAGGCATCTTCAGGGATCTGAGCGAGGAGAGTGTACCGGTTAGGTACCACTGGGTGGATTAGCACTACTGCCTCATTTACCAATCTAAGATCTTGTACTAACCTCCATTCTCCATTGGGTTTTTGGACTCCCAAGATTGGAGTGTTGCATGGACTATGATAGGCTTTAAGTAAACCTTGTGCTCTTAGGTTGTCAATTATAGGCAATAATCCCTTTTTAACCTCAGGCCTTAGAGGATATTGCCTCTGGTGAGAAAAAATAGTAGGATCTTTGAGATGAATCTGTACCGGGGCAGCATTTATTGCCCTTCCTATTTTACCTTTAGTTGCCCACACTTCAGGATTTATTTCCGTTTCTACAAGAGGGAGACAGTGTACCTGACCTGGGTGCATGTAGATTACGGTATTTAAACAGGATAATGCTGCCTGCTTCTCAAGTGGAAGTACCCAAGTTGGATCCCCAGTACCCCCCAAAAATTTAAATAAACAGGATAAAGTATCTCTCCCCAGGAGGGGTATAGGACTTTCAGGCATAATTAAAAAGGAATGGGTGAAGAGAAAGCCATCCCAGTTACAACCTAAGGATTGAGTAAAATAGTGAGTTATCTCTTCTTCAGTGACCTCTTTTACTGATGTATGACGGCTGGAAGGAAAGCCAGGGTTGAAGAGGAACAGAGAGAGGTGCCAGTATCCAGCAATAGGCTTATTTCTTTTCCCTCTATAGTCATGATTAGCCAGGGCTCCTCCTTGGAGATGACAGTCCGACCAGAAGGAGAAGGCAGAGTGTGCCCTGGGGCCCTTCATTCTTGTTGGAACAACTGGAAGGTTGGGTTTGAACTCTGGGGCCTTTGCCTCAGAGGGCAGGCTGACCTCCAGTGGCCACCTTTACAGTCAGAGCACGGTCCAGGGAACCTCTTGTTGCAGTCCTTCTTGAGATGGCCTGCCTTTTTGCATCAGTAGCAGGTAGGTTCAGTCATCCAGGTAGGTCTTCTTGGGGCCCCGAGAATCAGATCTAGAGTCTTTTTCTCTTAGAGCTGCTGCTAAGGCTGCCACCATCTCTAGGTTCCTCTATTTTCTTTCCCTGGATGTCTCCTGCTCTCGATTGTAAAATACAGAAGAAGCAATTTTTAATAAAGTATTACGTGAGTTGTCTGGAGAAGGAGAAAAAGCCATCTTTTGTAATTTTTTCCTAATATCTGGGGCTGACTGTGTAATGAACTTATCCTTAAGAATAATCTGTCCTTATGCTGATTCAGGAGCTAAAGATGTATATTTTATCAATGCCTCTTGTAAGCAATCTAAAAAGGCAGAACGATTTTCTTTTTCCCCCTGTTAAATAGTTGCCAATTTAAAATAATTAAGAGGCTTAGATCTTGTCCTTCTTAGACCTTCAAGAATACACATCTGAGGGCCAGGGATTTAGCTCAGTGGTTTCGCCGCCTGCTACGCAAGCACAAGGACCCAAGTTCAATCCCCGGTACCAAAAAAAAAAAAACCCCACAAGAATGCACATCTGAAAATGTCTCCTATTATAATATCCTGTCTGGTTAGTAGGCCAATTGGGATTCTGTATGGGGACTGCTTGAGCTCCAGTAGGGACCGGCTGCTCCCCAAGCTGTCTGTGTTCTGGCTCCCTAAAATTAATAATATGATATTTGTCTCCATAGGCAGTGGCAGCTTGTAATGCTGCTTGTTTTTCATTAACATTTAACATTTGATTTAAAAGTAACATTACATCTTTTCAGTCTAATTCATAGGTTTGGGTAAGTCCTCTAAAGACCTCACTGTACTTGTTAGGTTCATCTGAAAACTTCCGTAGGTCTTGTTTGATCTGTTTGAGGTCACTGAGAGAAAAAGGCATATGGACACGGGCTTGCCCGAATCCGTGACTTATTTCTTGTAAGGGATATTGTCCTTGAGGGGTTTGAACAAAATTAGGTATGGGTGGATATAGTTCTGTAGAGGTTTTAATTACAGCTGGCTTGGGAATTTCACCCTTAGATCCTAAAGGATAGCGGAAAGGGATCTCAGGCTCTAAAGGGCAAGTGGGAAAACTTCAAGTTTGGCAGTAGGTGGAGCTTTCACTGTGATTGCCTTAGAAACTTTGTCCTCAGAGTCCAAAAGGTGAGGGTGGAAAACTTCAGGTTTAGTGATAAGGACCCCAAGGAGTCTGATCTTCCTGCAGCTTATATTTACAGTTTGAACACAAATCAGGATTATCTCTTAATGCAAAAAAGATCTGGACATAAGGCAATTCTAACCATTTTCCCTCTTTTTTACAGTATAATTCTAGTTGTGAAATGGCATTATAATTAATACTTCCCTCTGCATTCCGTCTTGGCTCTGGAGGATAGGCAGGCCATGCATGGGTGCAGAAGAATATTAGGCTGCTCTTCCTCTGTATGTGAGGATCGAACTTCTGCTAGTGTTTAAGAATATATTCCAAAGGAGTAAGAGACTGACTTGGCATTCCCCATATTCTGGAAAAAAACAAACAGAAATAAGGCATCCCTATGTTTCTGCTTGATTCCTTATGCTCCTAGCGCACCCTCTAGGATCACAGCTCCATGGCAGGTGGCTGCCATCTGGAGAGAGCCCAGAAGGTAAATTGGACTGGAGTAGCCACCCTTTACCAGTGCACAATCTTACCTTCTCCAGAGAACTTGTGTACTTACTCCCATATGTATTTCAAAAGCCCAAGATACAATTGATTTTAGTTGTAAAATCATGTCTTTTTGAAGGAAACATCGTTATCCAAACCAATAATCAAAAGTATCTAAGTCAGCGTTTTCTAAATCTTTGAGAGAATGAGGCAGATAGGTTAACGGGCTCTGCCTTTTTCCTGCAAAAGAAATTGCTTTTAGAGACAGAAGCAGACAAAAGCCTCAGGGGATCTTCGCCCAGAAGAAAACCGCCAGCACTGCTGTGCTGACCACCTAGGTGACCTTCTCCAGCAGCAAGACAAAGACTACACATTGTTCAAAGTTCACAAGGCACAGTCATCAGGTCTCCACAAGCACATAGAAGAAGAGAAAAGCTGGTTGAGATTCCTTTTACTCCTAGTTAGCAAACCACAAATGCAAACCATTTTCTGTTAGCTGTTCCATGTAAGGACTCCTAGAGAGGTGCGGTCTAGTAGTACAGCAGCCAAAGAGTTCTAAAGTTAATTTCCAAGAGCTTCAGAGTTTCTAGCCTATTAAAGATTTGTCAGACAACCTCTACTGAGTTACTGTTTTCTATTTGTGTCTATCTTAGTAGCAGAGAGAGAACAGTCCCGTCCTGTAGCATACCTCTTAATGGAGGCTTGAGAAAGGGCCCTGCCAGCATAGCTTCAGGTCACTCTGAGACAGAGGATATCTGATCATCACTGAAAGGGTTACCTTTGACCTCACTGAGGATTCCAGTTAGGGGACAATAGTTATATGGAGATTTTTCTACTGATTACCCATTCAGGCTGTCGGGAACCAGTTTTCACTGGGGGATCTTCAAGCATCTGCCAGAGAGTAGCCCTGGCCACAACCTCTTAGTTGTCACTCCAGTTTTCACTAGTTCTACACAATCAGCTGTGTCTCCAGAAAGGAATCTAGCTGCCTATCTTGCCAGCATTTGGTCTACAGTTTATTAGCCAAAGTATTTTTCTCATACATAAATGTTAAGAGCCAGACCTATGAAGAGAGAGAAGATCCTCCCTTAAACTAAATGTGTTTTTGTCCCTTAAGTGTTGTGCTTATGGAAATAGCTCCTTCTGGTTTCACCCAGAAGTCGATTGCACAGAGTCTCAGGTGCAGTCTCCCGAGGAAGACTGTTGCCCAGAGCACTAAGCAGGCACATCGCTTTCATGTGCTGTCCTGGACAGACAAAACCTCAGTGTCTCATCTAACCCAGAGATGGGGTGTTTCCTGATCTAAAATGACTTCCCTATCTTCGGCATTGGCAAGAATGCTCATTTTCTAAAGACTTAAAGATTCTTAGGGGAAAGACATTGAGTACTTCAGAGATCCTTTCTGACTTTACATGCCTCTCTAAAGGAGAGTATAAGATTGGCAGGAGAGATTGGAAATGAGACCAGGAAAGGAGGTCTTTTCTTCTCAAGCTCTCGGTGAGTTATTGAGACAACTTGCTCCTGAATCGTCACTCTCAGCCTGGAAAGGCGAGAGTGGGGAATCTCAAGAGCTAAGACTCCCTCCCCACCAGTGGAAGATCAGACCAGAAAGGAAACTGAGGCAGAGCAGGCTCAACATTCTCTCTATAGAGAAGAATTGGGCCAGACTGCTTGGTGAAACCTGTCCGCCAAGTCGTAAGAGTGGCTGTTGGCCTAGTGCCTTATTAATTGACAGCTGGGGTCCTGCATTTTATCAATAGGCATGTATATTTTTCAACTATAAACTAGATTTTACAGAGAAACCTATTTTTACTACATTTTCTAATTTACTTGTAATTATTGGTAAAGGCCATTAGATGACAATCTAACATTACTTTTCCTCAGCATTGTCTAATAAGTCAATCAAGCAATAAATATAGAACAGAAACAAAACCTTGTCTACAAAAGTAAAATATCCTTTTAAAGAAACAATCACCATTTTAACAAAACGACAACGTATAAGAACTCAAAGTACAAAGCATGTACAAGAGGCACAAGCAGTGACAAACAAGAATGACCATTTTGGTTACTTGATATAATTTAGCAATCAATAAAAGTAAATTCTTAACCTCCTATTATTATCTCAGTGGGACCTCCAATAATGTCACATGAAATATTGTATCTCCCAATCTGTTAACTATATGATACGCTGAGTTCTTGTTCTCTGGAAATCGAAGAATGAGTCCTAGGAACTACGGAGGTTAGGTAGGAAGATATTTATTGATAGGAAAGCTCCTGAGGGGCAGGAGGGGTCCTGAGTAGGTAGCCCCAGGACCCCACTTTACAGAGAGGTTTTAATAGGGTGAAACCCACGTGGGTACAACATGGGCCACAGCCATGAACATCCAATAAGGTTACAAGTATAGTCACTTAGGTAATGGCGGTCCAGTTGGGAAGCAAGTCATGTAACAAGCATGGATGAAAGAACAAGGATCCTCTTAGGGGTGCTGGGTCCAGAGGTCTCTGGTCACTCCCAGGGTGGTTGATGTCTATCTATACTTCACTGAGCCCAGTTCTATGAAGAAGTATGTGGGTCTGGTCATCTTGTCTCCATCTTGAGGCCTGGTTTTCAGCTGATGTGGAGCTGTGGTTTGTTTCACTTTTGTCCTGGTCCTCTTGAGGACTTAGTCCTATCTGACTGCCCATAATATTTCTACCTAGCTTATCTATCTATAATACTACCTTTCCTGTTTGTACTGTCATGTAAGATAAAGAAATAAGTGGGGGAGGGCTCTACTAGAAGTATGCTTGATTTTTTTTAGTACATGTTGGAGTACATAATGATTACATTCATCACGGAGAGTTATACAATACATAACATATCTTAATTCTTTTACTTCACTTTCTCTTCCACTTCTCACTCCATCTCCAGATCCCATCCCTTTTGTACAAGATTTATCCACATGTTTCCTATTACCTTTTATTTTGCTTTTAAAATTATGCTTTGTGTTGTTCATATAAGATAAACTATGCAGTGTTTAAACTTGAGTGTCAGAATTTTTTCACTTTTTTCTCTTTTTAAAAATTTGTACATGTTTGCAGTAGGTAATGATTACATTCATTGTGGGGAGTTGGTACATGTACATAGCATATCTTAATTCTTTTTTAAAATCCTGTTCCCTTACTATATCAGTCAGTGCTTACTAGAGAACAAATTTAATGATAGATATAGATACAGATATAGATATATGGATTTACAAGGTAAGCTTTCAGTCACCACCTTCAGGGTCAGATGTGGAAAAGTGCAGAAAGGCTATACGCTGGATATATGAAGATTCCAGTCAAAAGTCAAAGGCCTGGAGCTCACTATAGAGACCCTTGTGAGTCCGTATCAGAAAGCCAGAGTCTGCACTGGACGGCTGAAAGGTTTACACTGGAAGCCAGGAGATAGATGTCCAAGGCAAAGGCAGACTGGAGCTTCTTCAAAGAAACAGAAGCAAGCCTTCTTTCTTTCCCTTTTTTATTCCATTCAGCGTACAACTTTAATGATTGGTGGTAGTCATACCCAGAACTATGCTAAGCCAATCAGTTGGGTGTTTCTTACTCAAGTCAACACAAGTTAACCATCACAATCCACCCTTTTTTAACTTGACAACCAGACACATTTCTTTAAACCATACTTAATCTCCACATTCAAAGACAAGTTTATAATTATGCCTAACATGGTACACCTGTTCTGTGTACAACTGGAAGCACTAAGAAGGAAAGTTTTTCTTTTAGCCATGTTTATTCCTAACAGTTCATAACTTGAACATTATAGCATAGGTTTATCAGTAATTACAAACCATATTAAGTCTGTCACCGTTATGTTACATAGGAATCATATTAGAGAACAATTACAATCCTTGTTTCTGTAGCTGATCACAGTGTCATAGCTGGTATTTATAACTACCTTTTTCCTATTCATTCTGTATTCCCTTGGCCTTCAACAAGCACCTCAGCACATCTTGGTTCTTTCCCCAGTGGGGTGACATATACCTTTATTCTTAAAGATTCTGGGCCTTTTGTCATCTTACCTGGATTGGGTTGTTGTAATTTCCCAGTAACCCTAATAACAGGGCATTGTAATACTAAGAGGTGCCCTAAGGGATCTCCTGCACTCCCAGTGTGTTCTTCCTTTTCTCTATTATGGAGTAATAGTCCAGTTTCCTCTTGATGGTCTGTCTGGGTCAGTCACCTCTGCCAACACTGAATCTCCCTTTTTAGGTTGTTTACTCAGAAGCACAAAGAGCCTAAAAATGACCGGGGGAAGTCTTAGCTTCCAGTTCAGTGGAATCGTGCTTTCTGATACAAGCTGTCCCCCCGTCTTGTACTAAAGCTTCCAGGCCAATAGAGCATAAGGTCTTGGGAATAGGAATCAAAACTTCTGGTTATAGATCTGTATAGAAAATGGTGAGTAGTACCATTCCCACTTCCACATGGATCCGTGAATCCTGGCTGTGGGAGACACAATACCATATGCTGATTCAAAGCATATACAGTCTTTAGAAGAACTTTGCTCCATCACGGCAAGCTGTTGCCACCTAGCTGGTTCTGTAACTGATTCTTCAAAAGCCCATTCAACCTGTCTGTCAATCTAGCTGTTTCCGCATGGTGAAGAACATGGCAAAGCCATTAAATTCCATTAGCATGATCTCATTACCTTACTTCTTTGGGTGTAAAATGTGTTCCTTTGTCAGAGGCAGTGCTGTATGGAATACCATATGGTGGATAAGGCATTCTGTAAGTCCACAGATGGTAATTTTTGGCATAAACATTACAGGCAGGGAAGGCAAATGTATACCCAGAATAAGTGTCTGTCCTAGTAAAGACAAAGCACTACCCTTGCCATGTTGGAAGTGGTCCCTTATAATCAACCTCCCATCAGATTACATGCTTGTCTTCTGAGGGAATGGTGCCATATTGGGGTCTCAGTGGTAGTCTCTGTTGCTGACATATTGGACATTCATCAGTGGATGTAGCCAGATCAGCCTTGGTGAATGGGAGTCCATGTTGCTGAGTCCATATATAACCTCTGTCCTTGCTGCCATGATCACTCTGTTCATGAGCCCATTGGGTAGTGTTGGGGGTGTGTGCCTGAAGAGAGAGGTTGACCACTATGTGCAGAATGGGTCATCCTGTCCACTGATTATTAAAGTCTTCTGCTGAGGTCACTTTTTGGTGAGTGTTTATATGGGATACAAATATCTTTGCATCCTTTGCCCTTAGGGAGAGGTCTGGCTACATACCTCTTCCCTAAATACTTTTGTCACCAATTTTCCAGTCATGTTCTCTCCAAGTTCCTGACTATCCAGCCAGACCTTTAGCTATAACCCATGAATCAGTATATAGTTGTACATCTGGACTTTTTTTTCTTCCAGACAAAATGAACTACCAGGCACGTTTCCCAAAGTTTTGCCCACTATGAAGGAATCCCTTCAGTGTCCTTGAGAAATGTCTTGGGAAGAAGCTGTGATATCTCACACACACACACACACACACACACACACACACACACACACACACACGCACTGGGAATCAAACTCAGGACCTTGTGCTCGCCAGGCAGGTGGGGCACCACTGAGCTAAATTCCTGGCCCAAGAAGTTGTAATGTTGGCAGCTGTCCACTTGCAGGTAGTGCCTGTATAACATGTAGAACCATCTGTAAAGAAGGCCCTAGCCTTCTCTTCCTGTGACAACTGATCATACATTGCACCCCATGAGGCCACAGGTGCATGCTGGGAGACAGAAGGCAATATAGCAGGAGTAGGAGCCATGAGCATCTGGGAAACTTCTTCATGTAACTTACTTGTGCCCTCTGGACCTCCTCTGGCTCAATCACATATATACCACTTTCATTTAATGATGGACTGTTTCAGTGCACATACAACTTTATGACTTGGTGGATCAGAGAATACCCAGCGCATGACGGGCAGCTCTAGTCGCACAGTAACCAGGTATCCTGTGGTCAAGCATTCAGTTTCCACTAAGGCCCAGTAGCAGGTTAGGAGCTGTTTTTTTGGTACTAGGGATCAAACTCAGGACCTTGCACTTGCGAGGCAGCCATAGTGCCACTGAGGTAAATCCCCAGCCCTGTTTTGTTTTGTTTTGTTTGTTTTTTAGACAGGATCTGGCTGTACCATTCAGGCTGCCCTTGAATTCACTATGTAGCCCAGGCTGGTCTCGAACTCACAATAGTTCTCCTGCTTCAGCCTCCCAAATGCTGGGATTTGTGTCACCATGCCTGGCCTAGGAGTTTTTCTAAGGGAGAGTAATTTTCTACAGATGATGGCAGAGTCTTGCTTCAAAATCCTAAAGATCTCTGCTGTGATTCATCTATGGGTGCCTGCCAGAGACTCCCAACAGCACCCCTCCCTGCCACTGACACTTAAGGTACATTGGATTTGCTGAATCATATGGCATTAGATTTGCTGAATCATATGGCCCCAGTGACAGAGCAGCCTGCACAGCAGCGTGGATCTGTTGTAGAGCCTTCTTTTATTCTGGGGTCCACTCAAAACTAGGAGCTATCTGAGCCTTTTGAATCTTCTTGGTAAATGGGCTGGAGTAAAACACCTAAGTGAGCAATGTGTTGCCTCCAAAATTCAAATTAGGCCCACTAGGCTTTGTGCCTTTTTTGGTTGTAGTGGGAGCCAGTTGCAACAACTTGTCTTTCACCTTAGAAGTAATATCTCTGCATGCCGCACACCACTGGATTCCTAGAAATTTCACGTACATAAAAGGACCTTGAATTTTAGTTGGATTTATTTCCCATCCTCTGGCTCATAAGTGTTTTACAAGTAAATCCAGAGTGGTTACTACCTCCTGCTCACCTGGTTTGATCAGCACAATACCAATATAATGGGCCAATGTGATACCTTGTGGGAGAGTGTTATGGCTTGTATCTAGTTGCGCCCCCCCCAAAAACTTCATGTGCTCATAGGTGCCCCCCCCCAGCTGCATCTAGAGTGTATAAATATGGGTTAAGGGCGTGTGATAACTAAATTAGTCTGCTGATTGCTTTAGCATAGTTCTGGGTGTGGATAATGGGAAGCTCCATCCTGGGTGTGGGTATTAGCATGTAGTAGTCTTGTAGCCTTGATGGGATAAAAGTCCAGATGGCTCATTGCTACTGCTTCCTGCCTGTCATACCACCCTGCCTTGGAGCCAGCTTAGTTTGGACTGAAACATCTACAAACAGGTAAAATAAATGTGTCCTCCTTTAACTTGTGGGTATTGGTTATTTTGTCCCAGCAGCAGAAAAAAGTGAGACAGAGAAAGAGCCCTGTGAACTAAATTGTGACGGGGCTGAAGAGTTAATACAGCCCTGCTGATGGACAGTGAAGGTGTATCACCGGCCATGTGAGCTGAAAGTAAATTATTTCTGAGGCCCTATGGATAGGTTAAGGAGCAGAAGACATTTGCCAAACCATTAGCTGCATACCAAGTACCAGGAGATGTGTTAATTTGCTCAAGCTAGGAAACCACATCTGATACAGCAGCTGCAATTGGAGTCACCACTTGATTAAGTTTACGGTAATCCATGGTCATTCTCTAAGACCCATCCATCTTCTACACAGACCAAATAGAATTAATGGAGTTGTGGTGGGAACCACCATCCCTATGTCTTTCACGTCTTTAATAGTGGCACTAATCTCTGCAATCCTTCCAGGGATACAATATTATTTTTGGTTTTTCCATTTGCCCTTTCCAACCATTATAGCCCTCACACTACAGGTTAGGGAACCAATATGAGGATTCTGCCAAGTACTAAATATGTCTATCCCTATTTATATGTTCTAAAACACGGGAAATAACTATGGGGTGGATTTGGGCACCTACTGGATCCACTGTGAGTTGAACCTTTGCTAAAACTCCATTGATAACTTGACCTCCAAAGGCCCCTGCTATTACTGGAGGGCAGCAATGATGTGGATCCCTTGGAAGCAGTGTTAGTTCAGAACCAAGGTCTGGTAGTCCCTAAAATGTCTGATCATTTTCCTTCCCCCATTGTATAGTCACCCTGGTAAAAGGCCTTAGGTCTCTTTAGGGAAGAATGGGAGAAAGATTGACCATATAAATTTTTGTTAGAGCACCTGGGTCTTTCCTCAAGAGCACCCAGCCACCCCTCCTTTATCCAAAGAGTTCTGGGTCTGTAAACTGCTTCAAATCTTGGGACTGGTTGAGGGACTATGTTTGCCATCTTTTGACCCATACTTCTGCCAACCAGCCAAATAAACTATTAACATCATTTTTAAAAAATTCTACAAGCTATAACATTAAATTCAGAATCCCAAACATCTCCATCCCAATTTATGGGATCCCACTCTTTTTCAGTCAGTACCCTCACCATTACTTCAGATACCATGTAAGGCTGAGCATTAAACCTGTGCTGTATTTCAGCCAAATGAATTATGAAGGCCTGTGTTTGGGCTTCTGCAATCTCAGCCCTGTAGCTAAAGAAGAGAAGGTTCTTTCAATGTGTACTTCGAAACTTTGAGATTCTTTACATGTGTATGGAGCTGGGAATTTGAATCTTTGAGCTCCTTATTTTCCTTCATTAATTTGTCTGCACAGAAGACTTCAGAAGTTGTATGAATGTTTTAAACTTATCATTTTCCTTTACTAGTTTGTCCAGAGATGTTAAAAGCAACCGGCCACCACCATTTTATTTCCCACTCTGCCAAAAATATTTAAAACTGTCATGTATGGAGTCACTAAAATCCTTGGATCTCACAAGTGCTAAATTAGGATAATCAAATGGATCTCCACTGTGTATTACTTCTTTGTCTTTCTTTCTTTTTTTTTTTAACTTTGAAGACAGGGTCTCACCATGTAGTCCAGGCTGTTCTTGAACTCACTATGGAGCCCAGGCTGGCCTTGAACTCATGGCAATCCTCCTGCCTCAGCCTCCCAAGTGCTGGGATTACAGGGGTGCATAGTCACTCCTGGCTGTGTATTTTACTTTAAACAGCACCATAGACTATCAGTACTCTGCACATTATCAGGAGAGACCATGGCATCTGTGGGCATCTTATCAAATTAGCCAACTCCAGGAATTTCATCTTTTCAATTCTGTTTCTCTAGAGCTATTTCTGGTACCATAATCTGTATCAGTCAGTGCTCACTAGAGAAACAGATTTAATATAAGATATAGATAGATAAATGTAAATAAAGATACATAGATTTATAAGGTAGGCTTACAGTGGCTACCTGCAGAGTCAGGTATAGAAAAGTGCAAGAGGGCTGTCTGTGCACTGGAGATCTGTAGATTTCAAGTAAAACCCAAAACCTTGGAGCTCACTGTAGAATCCCGTGTGTCTGTATCAGGAAAGCAAAAGGTTTGAACTGTAATGTAAGGCTGAAGGGTCTGCACTGAAAGCCAAGAAACAGACATTCAAGGCAAAGGCAAAGACTGGAGCCCCTCCAAAGAAACAAGCAAGCCTTCCTTCTTTCCCTTTTTTTATTCCATTCAGGCCACAAGCTTATTGTTTGGTGCTACTCATACTCAGGTTGAGTCTTCCATCTTCAGTAAATCCATACAGTCACCCACAAAACTGCTAAGCCAATCAGTTGGAAGTTTCTTACTCAAGTTGACACAACAGTTAACTATCACACCTACACTCACCCACTCCTTCCATCTCTTGGTGCCCTTCCCTTTTGTAAAAGATCTAGCTTCCTGTTTCCTATTTTTATTTTGCTCTTTGTTTTTATTTTGGGTTTCTCATATAAAAGAAACCATGACATATTTAAGCTTGTATGTCTCATTTCATTTTAACAGTATGGTCTCAAAGCATATCCATTTTTCTACAAGTGACTCATTTATCCTTGATGGCAGAGTAGTACTGCATTGTGAACAAATAGCACATTATTTTTATTCATTCATCTGTTAATGACAAATAGACTACTTCCAAGATTTATCTGTTATGTGTTGTGCTTTTGTAAACATGGGTATGCATGTGTCAGTGTGTCTTGGTTACTTTCTGGTCACTGAGACACAATACCAACACCCACAATTTAAAGGAGGAGAGGTTTACGTTGGCTCACAGTCTGAAGTTTCAGTCCATATCAGCTGGCTCCAAGGAAGTGTAGTACAGCAGCAGGGAAAGGCAAAGGAGAGGAGTTCATGGTCTTAGGGAGCCCAGCTACTACTCAAGCTCATGGCTGACCTTGGTGCATCCACATAGTGCTTTCTCAGGCATGTAGAATGCAAGAGTTAGGGATTGCAGAGGCTTCCACCTAGATTTCAGAAGGCCTGGGAGGCCAGGCAAAAATGAATAATGTTGTCCTGGCTAGGAGCCCATGAGAAAGCATAAAACTGCACGAGTGAAGCAAAAAGTGCAGTAGAGCTCCTAGGAGATTGGAGATTCCAGGAACACGGAACTTCTTACTCTCTGAATGTGAGACTTTTAGGGGATATTTTAGATTGAATCTATAGCATTTAGCCCCTGGCCCTGAAAAGGCCTGTCCCAATATGCAAAATACATTTAGTCCATCTCTAAGAGCTGCCAGAGTCTTAACAGTTACAATATTACTGAAATACCAAAGTCTCCTCTGAGACTCAAGACAAACTGATAGCTGTGAGCCCCTGTAAAAATCAAAAAGAAAGTTAAAACACTTCCACCATAACAGTGGCAGAGAATAATCATTTTCATTCCAAAAAAGGAATAGAGGAATAAAAAGGAATGGATCCAAATCTAACTCCAAACCCAACATAGCAAACATTAAATTCTGTAGTTTTATGTCCAGCAGCTGGGGCAAGTTGTGAGACATGAACTCCAAAAGGGCTTAGGCAGCCTCACCCCTATGGCCTTGCTGGTTGCAGCCTACATGTCACCTACATGGGCACACTCCATTCACTGTCTGTGTGTTTCCTCAGTAAGAAGTTTTGTGCACTTGTCCCTATTATAGGTGGAGTCTTGCTGATTCCTGAGGTGTCCTCAAGGCATCTTTCCTCTAGTTCCTGTACACAGTAATTGGTTTCTTTTTAATGCTGATCTTCTCAGCAACCATGCTATTGTTTGCTCATGCTTCATTTTTGGTGAAACTACAAACTTTTCAAATTATTCAGCTCTGCCATTTGCTCCTGATTCTCACTGTACAGTAAGTCCCTGACTTATGAACAAGTTCAATTCCAGGAGAATTGTTTATAAATCAGATTTGTTTGTAAGCCATCAAAGTGAATCTTATATGGTACACCTGTGAAAGTTTGTAACTCAAATATTCATAAGTCTAGGATTTAATGTAGTTCTGGCTAAAAGCAGCCAGCAGTACCAAAGCCATAGCCTGAACATTGGGCTGGCTTGAAATTTCCTCCAGCAGGTAACATATTCACACAGAGCCATAATTTGTGTGTCTTGCCACCAAGCAGCTCTGAATCACTGGTAGCACATACATGACTGTCTCATCAGGTGGCATAGGGCAGTCCTGTTGGGTGATAACAATATGCCTGATAGGAGAGTCATGCATGTACCACTCACTGCTGTTACAATTTGCCCAATGTCCTCTTCTGACTAGTCTCCACTTCCAAGTGTGAGATTTTTGGGGGACATTTTTAGATCTAATCTTTTTTTTAATATTGTTAATTTTATTGGTACATTTTAGGTATACAATATCATGACATTCATCATTGGGAAATTTGCATCTTTACTCTATCTTGGTTATTTTTTTCCCCATTCCCCTGCCCTCCCTTCAACCCCTCTGCCCCTCCCTATTTACAAAGACTTTGTTTCCTTTTTTTCATTTTCTCATATTAATTCCATTCCCTTCTTTACTTTTCCCGACCCCTCCCACTTTCCCTTTGCCCTAAATCTAACCTTTTATTAGAGAGAATCTAGTACATTTGGATACATAGAGTCAATTGTCTTTGGTAGAAATGCCCAGGCAATTCAATGGAAAAAGAATAATCTTTCCTTTTTTTTTAATTAATTTTATTGGTACATTTTAGGTATACATTATAATGACATTCATCATTGGAAATTTGCACCTTTATATAATCTATCTTGGTTCTTACTTTTTCCCCATTCCCCTGCCCTCCCTTCAACACCTCCATCCCTCCCTATTTACAAAGACTTTGTTTCCATTTTTTCATTTTTTCATATTAAAGGAATAATCTTTCTAACAATTGAGTCATGTGTAAAAAATTAAGCCTGTCCCTTACCTCATACTACGTACAAATAGGTCACAGACTTAAATGTTGAGATCTAAAGCTACAAAACTTTGAATAAACATAAGGGAAAGTTTTTATGACCTTGGATGGGGCAAAGATTTCCTAAATAGAATACAGAATGCACAAATTTTTAGAAAAAGTCATTGTATTTCATCAAAATTTAAAAACTGATGCTTTTTAGTAAACACTTAAGAAAAGATTAGCTACAAATTGCAAGAATACACGTATGTGTAAAACATACCCAACAAAGAACTTGTATCTAGACCAAGGGGCCTAAGCTTGTGGGCCCAGTGTCAGCTGAAAGTCTTATTTTTATAATGTCCCTGTGAGCTAAGAATAGTTTTTGCATTTTTCAGAGAATTTTTAAAAGATATTTTCAGAAACTGTATATAACCTTCAAAGCTTAAAATATTTATGTACTGACCTTTATAAAAAAAAGTTTGCTGACCCCTGATGGTAACTTTAAAAAACTTTTACAATGCAGAGACCAACAACCTGGTCAAAAAGTGGGCCAAAGATTTTAACATACTGAAGAAAGTATACAGATAGCAGATAAGCTCATGAAAAGACGCCCAACTTCAAAGTCACATGGGCTACTCCTATAGTACCAATAGAATGCCTAAAATGTAAGAATATTGACCATACCAAACTACAGGGAGAGAGTTGGATAGAACTGGAACTTTTCTACATTTCTGGTAGGAATTTCAAGTGTATAGTCACTTTGGAAAAATTATTTGTGAGTTTTTAAAATGCAAAACATACACCTGCCATGCAATCTAGCCATTCTACTCTAGGCTTTACACAGAGAAATGAAAGCATATGTCTACAAAAAACTGGAAAATGAATATGTAAGGCTTTCTTTTGTAAAAGGTAAAAAACTAGAACCAAGTGCTTAGCAACATTTGAGTGGCTAAACAAATTATGGTATATCCACACAATGGAATATTACTCTGCCAAAAAAAGAAATGAGGTATTGATACAACATGAATGAATCTCAGTTGTGCTTAATGAAAGAGGCCAGACCAAAATAAGATTATAAGCTATATAATTATTTATTTTAAAATTCTACAAAATGCAAAATGCCTAGTGGCAAAAGATTTTGGAATATTTGGTGATGTATAATGAGCTCTGTATGGGATGGGATCCAAGTCTAAATACAAAATTTATTTATGTTTTACATACACCTCATACACAGCCTAAGGGTAATTTTATCCAGTGTGTCTAGTACATTTTTGTTTTGACTTATGAGGTGAAGTCTGGAATTTTCCTTTTTTTGGTGTCATTCAGTGCTCAGAAAGTTCCAGATTTTGGATTTCAGGTTTTCAGATTAGGCATGCTCAAGCTGTCAATATTTCAATAATTTTTTACAATTAGATTGCTTGAAATTTTAGATTTGTGTATTAAAAAGTCAATTAAGGACCACTGTTTTCTAAATTTCAAATTTGACATTAAATTTTCAAGTTGGCATTTAAAAAATGATTAAGTGCTTTCATATTTTAAAATATGTATTCTGGTAACTAAAACTTAAGTTATTTTAATTTGAAATCAGTTAAATTAGAATGAAATTAGATGCTTATTTTGTAGTAAAAGAAAATTGAGGAAGCAATATGTTAATTTAAAGCTCATGTTTTAGTAAAAGTTCATACTACCTAGAACTTAATTCTTCTTCTTCTTTTTTCGTACCAGGGATCGAACTCAGGTCCTTGTGCTTGTGAAGCAGGTGGCAGAACCACTGAGCTAAATCCCCAAAGAACTTAATTCTATTCATACAAATAGGCTTTTATTTTGTTTGACACTTAGTTTAATGAACAGTTACTTTTATGACAAATTCTATGACTAATTCTTACTTCTTCCACAAGAGGGCCTTCTTAGAAAAGCTTTTTTCCCCCTCTTTAATGTCAACGTATTTCTGTATAACTTCCATGACAAACTTTTTCAAAAAAGAATTTCTGAGCGAGATATAGTGGCACATCCCTCTAATCCCAGCACTCTGGGAGGTTGAGTCCAGAAGACTGCAAATTGAAGGCCAGCCTGAGCCGCATAACAAGACCCTGTCTAGAAAAAAAATTTGCTTTTCAAAGAAAAAATAATCCATAACTTGTTTCTTGTAAGATACAATCTTTTCTGAGATGTTAGTTAGGAGATATTTTGTAAATTTTGTTCTTTTGACCTCTTATGTCTTAAACAGAATATTTTTCTATTCTCTATTAACTAGAGAAGCTAGAATCTAAGCAGAAATGTACAGAAAGCCTTTTTATCAGTATGACTAGCATTCTTATATATTATTCCTTTTTTCCCACCCCCCCCAAAGTTAGCAAATTTGTGACTTAAAAAACAGGTGTTGTATGAAAAGATAGAGATAAGTCACAACCATGTACTTATGGAAAGAATGTTTTCATAAAGATTTTGTTAGAAATATGACACCAAGCAAAAGGAAACCATTAAATGAGGTTTTATCCTTAAAAGTCTGAAGCTTCAATAAACAACTCAGTGATACTTTTTTTGCTGTAATGTCCTAATGTTTCATTTTAGCAAGTCCAGGAAAAGCCATTAGGAATGTTTAGTTTCTATCCAGCTGTCCCTTGTTTTACATTTGACTGGGTACAGTGGCCCTTAGGGAGAAGTAGATCAGAATTAACTTCTAACCCAGCACATAATAGATATCAGGAGCTCTACCAAGGAACTTTACCTAAGTTGTTAAAAATACCCAACAGAAACATACAGGGCCCAGGATTTAGCTCAGTGGTTTCACCAATGCCTGCCTCACAAGCGCAAGGTTCCGAGTTCGATCCCCAGTACCAAAAAAGGGGGCGGGGATTTAGTTCAGTGGTTCCACCGATGCCTGGCTCTCGCAAGCACAAAGACCCAAGTTCAATCCCTGGTACAAAAAAAAAAACCCCAAAAAACATATATATGGTACCAATCCAACTTTACAGTGAAGGCATCAAGATGGGGAAAGAGAGTACTTGGTAAGTGGTGGAAGCAGGATCTGAAACTATGTCTCTCTGGCCCTGTGCTTTTCCCATCACATCACACTTCTTTCTAGGAAAAAGGAGCTCGGAGGACTAGCACTTTTGAATGTTTAAAACTTTAGAGGATCTTACAACATTTCTGCTCCACACATTCTATGCATACAGAAAGATAGTCTCTTCATTTCTTTCTGCTTAATAGTTGGAGCTTGTCTTTAAATTCACATCTATTCAAGAGAATATCAAAGTTGCATAGAATTAGATACAATAAGAGTGAGTAGACTGCACATAATATATATAGATTAGGAACTGGTTCTTCTAATGTAGGCCACCTTTAAAGAGGTTACTCTTGGATAAGAAAACGCCATATAAATCTCTTACTATTCTAAGTGTATCTAGTCAATAATTTACTTTCCAAAAAATTTTTTACAACTACCCATTTCTAAAAAGTTAAAGTCCTACTAGGTTACTATTTGATTTATGTTTTTTATAGGAAAGTAGTAAGGCCTTCAGAGCTAACTTACTTAAGGGTGGCACTTCAGAAATATAACTTAAAGGAGAACGAAGAAAAAGAGTTGTTTTGTTTTCTTTTTCTAACAGTACTGGGAATTGAACCTAGGGATGTTGTATCACTGAGTTACATCTCCAGCCTTTTTTTACTTTCAGACAAGGTCTTGCTAAGTTGTACAGGCTGGCCTCCGACTTGTTATTCTCCTGACTCAGCCTCCCATCCCACGTAACAAGGATTATAGGCATATGCCATTCTGCCTGGCGAGAATAGAAATACTTAAATAAACTCACTCATTTGTGAGGAGATAAAGGGTAAATCCCTATTAAGTAGAGAAAGTATCAATATATATACCAGGTAGAATGAAAGCAAGATCCTGATCCTTGATCTTCAAATTGTGTTATTATTTAAGAAAAAAAGAAATAGAAGTTTCTTTGCAGATACAAGCCCAGTAACATTTGAAAATTGAAATGATGATCCAAGCAACCACAGCATACCTGTAATATGAATACTGTTCATTTAGAGCAGGTATGTGCTAGTTTGGGATGGTTTGGAAGGCCACTTTTTTTGCATGGTTCATCATCTACTAAGATGGCTTCTTTCTTTTTCTTCCTCTTCTGTACCTGCAGGTGACTTTTCATTGTCAGACCCTTCACTTTCATCAGTGCTCAAATATTTCCACCTGCCACATGTCGAGAACCAGTTCATTGAACTTTGCCTTTGCATTTTACCTTATATAAAATAAAAATTAAGATAATTTGATAAGAGAAATTTTTAAAAAATTTGTCCTGATTATGTCTCCCTTGTGGACTTAGTTACTATACAAAGAAAAAAATATTTTAGACTCATCACCAGATATACCTACTATTAAATTTTGGTATATCCTTTATTTGGGGGGGTTAGAAAATGGGATTAAAATAATCATTGTGACTTATAAATATTTTTTCTAGTCGTAAAGTATCCTTTTGTTTTGTTTTTTTTAAGGCAGGGTCTCACTATGCATTTCAGGCTGGCCTTGAACTTACTACGTAGCCCAGGTTGCCTGCGAGTATCGCAGCAGTCCTCCTGCCTCAGCCTCTTGAATGCTGGGATTACAGGCATGTGCCACCACGCCTGGCTTCATAAAGTATTCTAACATTGCTATAAATGACTATGTAATATGCCATCATAAGGCTGTATTAATCTGATCTCTTCATAGACATTTAGGTAGTTCCCCATTTTTTCACTTTCATGAACAGTGTGTATTTGTAAATACACATTTTTATGAACACTTACGTGGTTGGGATAAATTCCTTGAATAGGATTCTGGGTCAGAGGCCATGCACATCTTAAAGGCTGTCTCAGAAACAAAATGACAACTACTTATTAATTGTTATGGAAAATTTAAAAACCTATATTAAAAATGAACTTAAAATTTTTAAATCGGTCAGAGCTGGATATAAAATCTTGACAAAAAGAATGTTTGCCTAGTTTTGAAGTCTTTCAGCTTTCATGTCATCCTTTCACTATAGGTCTCCAGCTAAGAACAAAATAATTCTAAGAGAAAAGAACCTATTTAAAAGTAAACAATTAAAAATTTAGTATTTCAGGGAATAAGGGATCAATTACAGTGAAGAATAATCTGATTATTTAAATTAAAGCAAAAGTAGCATTTTTAATTGTAATGAACTCCAACAGACTAGCCAAAGATTTGTAAAAGATTTTGCTTAAAATAAGAGGATCACAGAAAAGGGAATTCTGGCTTCTAAGACTAATGATTAAAATGGGGAAAATAAGCTCTCATATACTGGGATGAGATGGTACACTTATAAGGCTTTTTTGGAGGGCAGTGTGACAATAGTTATCAGAAGTTATAATGTACATGCCCCTTGAGCCAGCAGTTCCAATTGTATGAGACTGTTGTAAAAAAATTGTACTCATGTCCAAAAGGATCTTCAATGCAGCATTGCCTATAACAGTGAAAAATTAGAAACAACTTAAATGTCAATTAATAAGGGAGTGGTTAAATAAATTGAGGTATATTCACTCTATGAAATACTGTGTCCATTCATAAACAAAAGGTAGACTACATATCTCCTGAACATGGATATTACCTCTGTATTTTTACATGTTCAGAAGAAAACAAGATTATATAGTCCAAAGTTAGCATCTGCAGATAACAACTTAAGATTTTCTTTTATTTGTGTCAGGGACTGAGGAATTCATTAAAGGAAACCATAGTACTAAATGATTAATACAAAAGCTTGCTTGTAGTTTTAGTCTAGTATATGTCCTTTACCTTTCCTGTTGTCTTGGTTTAATGAATTTGCTCTTAAAGTTGTATGCATAAAAATCATCCAGAGACCTTGTTAATAATACAAATGCCCAAGCCCCATCCTCAGAGATATTACTCAAATAGATCTGGGGTGTGGCTAGTGCATCAACTCCCTACCATAAGGCACTTTTTGTGCAGACTAGTTTGAAGTTTAGTGGAAAGAATAAGATAGACCTATTTTTTTTTCTTAGAAACCTGTTCACTGCTAGTTCCATAACCTTGGGCAAGATTCTTAATAACTGTCAGCCACATCTAAAAAGAGAGATAACACATTTCAAAAGACTATATTGGTGATGAAATAAATTAGCATATGGGATAGTAGTTGTAATAATAGTTGGTCTGCAGAATACATCCAGTAGATTAGATTCCCTCCTCATCTCATGAAATTTTTGTAGTCTGGCCCTTGCCCACCTTGCCAACTCTGATCTTTTACATCCTTAAAAATTCTTCTCCAGGGCTGGGGATTTAGCTCAGTGGTTCCGCCACCTGCTTTGCAAATGCAAGGTCCCAAGTTTGGTCCCTGGTACCCCTCCCCCCCCCGAATTCTTCTCCATTGGCTGGGCATAGTGGTACTTACCTATAATCCCAACATTCTTGGGGAGTGAGACAGGAAGACTGCAAGTTTGAGTCCAGCCTGGGCAATGTAGCAACTTGGCAAGATCTTGTCTTAAAAACTAAGGACTGCGGATGTAGCTCACTGTGAAGACCCTGAATTCTGTCGCCAGTGTTAGGGTGTAGGGGGAGGAAATCATCTTTTTTAACCATACTAAATTACTTGTTCCTTAAATAAACCTGTCTTTGAGGCTTCCATACCCTTCCATTCATAATCACTCCCTTCTGCTACTGTTTCTTCAGTATTTCTTCTTTAAAACTGTTCTGTGGTCATAGACTCTATGACCACTCTGATTTTGCTAAGTCCCCTTCTCCCATTTACTTTCTCTGTACGGTCTACCTGCTTTGTAACCCTTATGTTCTAATGTAAAAAAACATGTGTACTCCAAGCAGACATGGATGTGTATCATGATAGCCTCTAAATAAATGTGTGAGCTTGCGCAGATTGCTTAGTACTTTTCAGTCTTTTTTTTTTTTCCCAAGCATGTGAAATGGAGATATTGTTACTGGTACACTGTTGGGAGAAATAAAAGGTATAATATATGTGAAGCACCTAGCCAGGAGCTAACACATAAACATTCAGAAAATAGTACCTGTTTCTGTTTACCATAATGATTCTGTGTATATTTTTTCATATTCACCTTTCTGTGCTTAATGCAGAGTATAATACTGGCACATTATAGGTTCTCAGTAATTGCTGCATGAAGGAATGAATAGGTCCATGAAAAGATGATAACTACATATAAAACACACTTGGAAAACTAGCAACCACAATATAAAGGTTCACATCTGAGTGCTGAGTTTTCTGATACGAAGCCTGAGTATTGTGTTTTTCAAATTTCATTAGAGTATGATTAATACCTAATATAACTAAATTAAACTTTCAGAAAAAGGCAATTAAATTTAAATTTCAGAGTTCCTGCATATTAGAGAAATTCCAAGTTATTAGTGTGCTGATACAATTTAAAGTTTTAAATTGAAATTTAACCTTTTCATTAAAAGCAGTCTTGATTTGAGATATGGCTGAAATGATTGGGTTAGATCATAATTAACATGCAGTAATTTATTGATATGTGGTGGTTTAATAAAACAGCCTTCTGATTTAACAGTAACATTCAAATTTTCAAAATATTTTGTCTTGTAATAGCAACATTTTATTGAGTTGGATGACAATAGGCAACGATTATTGCAGAAGTGCAAGGAACTTATGAAGAGAGCTAGGCAAGTATGTAACCTGAGTGCACAGCAGACTGTTCCTCAAGAATATCAGACAGTAAGTATAAAAAATGTATAATGCCACAGTTGCCAAACACATTATTTTTAAGCCTAGAGTAATTTAGGCCTTATGAGAAACATCTGTGTTAATAAAAATAGGGGATTTTCCCCCTATTTTTAAACTGAATATGTATATAAAGTAATTTCACTTTTTTCTACTCAAATGTGACACCAGTCTTACTCCTTAGTACTAAAATTCTGAAGACATAGGAATTACATTTAAAAGTTACTGGTACCATAATATTCATTCTTACGATAAGAGTAGCCTTTTCCCTCTAAACCCCTTTAGTTGGGAGATGTGGAATATAGTATTTCATAGAAGCATTGTATGAGTAATTGATACATATTAGGAACATTAATAGGGGTGATATTTAGAAAAAACAAAGGCGCAAAGAAAAAATGTTTTTCTCGAAATCAGGGTGTTTAAGTTGGGTTCATTGGGAGCTGAATCTATAAGTTAACATCTGTCCCTAAAGAAAGGAAGAAAAAGCTACTCATTACTTCTATTGTATTTCGTAGGCTGACATCAATCAGTAAAATTAGGAGATGCTGCCCTTTTGTCTACATTCCCCCATTAGTTGTATACCCCATATAACTAGGCTTTAACAGGTGGGATGTTACCTTTCCTATATACCTATTCAAAATAATGTCAAAATCAAGTTAGAAAATGAGTTTTTAAATAGCTAGTATTTGTAAGACTTTTTGGAATCTTAATTTGAACTTTATCTATTTCAATAAGTAATGTAATGTCCACTAAACATAAAAACAATACTGAGAAAAACTCATTTGGATTATAATTGCAAAATCCTCAAAGGTTTTATTATTATCAGACACAGAAACCACAGAGGATGGATTTAACTGGCTACATATTAGTAATTCATTAGAAATTTATAAAACTAATCAAAGGGCTTATTCTATATACTTAGGACTTCTCCAAAATACATTGTTTTTATAAAGTAAATACTAATGTAATAGCTATAGTAATTATTTTAAGAAATAACATGATATATTCTTGATAAGTCATACTCTTTAAATGAAGCAAAATCAGAAGATAATACATTCTTTTAAATATATATGGATTACCTGCTATCTGACACATATTGAACAAAACAGACATGCTTCTTTATATTCCTATCTGGAGGATGGGGACAGACAGAAACACAAAAAGCAAATAGATATTGTCAGATAGCAAGAGATGTTATGAACAAAAATGAAACAAGCTAAGGGATTAGAATGAGAAAGATGGGAAGCTGGTTAGTGGTAACACCTTTGAGAAGATAGTATTTTAGATAAGTCTTGAATGAAGAGAAGAAATCAGTCAGTTGAGGATGTGAAGGGAAAATATTCCAGGCAGAGAAAACAGTTCATATAAAGCCCCTGAAATGGTAGTATATTTGGCCCGATAGAAGGAATCTTAGTAGGGCTAAAAATTATAATGCAGAGATGATCTTGTAGACCATACAAGAAGTTTGGATTGTATTTTTGAGATGGAATCCATTGGAGGATTTTAAACAAAAAGTGATGTTATTATGTCTAGTTTATGAAAGAGAACTCTACCTTCCCTGTGGAGAATAGAGATTCAAGAATGGTAGCAGGGAGACCATTTAGAGGATTATATTGATTTCGAACAGGGAAGAGGTGATGGTGGCATGGATTAACGTGGTAGCAGAGCACAGAGAGAGGTTGATTGATTTAAGTATCTTTTAATAAAAAGCCAGAAAAGTTTATGGATTTGAGATGAAGGATAAAAGATAGAACTTCTAATTTTTTCCTCTGAGTAGTGATGCTATTTACTTCAATGGAGGAGATTGAAACAGGTTTGCTTAAAGTGGTGGGTCAGGTGAATGAAATAAAGTGTCTGTTTCCCCGCCCTGATTTGAAGATATCTGTTAGAGTCAGGTGAGGATGTCGAGTACTTACTTAGTACTTGCCAGGCACATAAGCTCAAAGCTCAGTGGAAAGTTAGAAATTCAACAGATGTACATAACAAATATCTAAAGGTCTACAGAAATTGGATTACATTGTAAAGATTGTTTTAAAAGATAGGAGATTAAGACATTAGATTAATACAGTGTGTTAGAATCATTTTTAGGTCTTCAAGATTCATTTTGTACCTTTTATTATATGGACTTTGCAGGTTGTGCTAGGCAAAACAGTGTACCTCTTGCCTCCCCTTATAGAAAAGTATCTGTTCTATTTTTTCTTGATGGGATGGATTCAGAAGATAGTCTGATGGTAAAATCCTGTCAAAATAATTGGATTCTTAGGATGCTTTTGAAGTTCTTCATAAGTATAGTATAAAGTTCTAACTTCTTGCTCTCTTTCAATGCCCCACATATTCTGGACCCATTCTACCAATTCAGCAAGTACCCACCATTCCAAATGGACACAACTCCTCACCCCCCATGGTATGCAGTGCTCTTTTTTCCAAGCTTCACTCTCTCCTCTGACTTGCTTTTCTCTAGCCCATTGCTTTAAGGCCCAGAAATGAATTCTGGACCTTTGATTTCTCTTAAATCTCCTGCAGCATGAACTGATATTTTCTTTCTCTGTGTTCCGTAGCCTATCTGATATGTAGTGCTTATTTTAATACTCAACACCATTACATTGCCTTAAGGTGTTATCCAATGTATACATTTTGTTTTCTTTTAACATATAAGCTCTTTGAAGCAAAAGACTGTGTTTATAATTCCTTTGAGTCCTTGTGTGCTAGCATGCTATTGATTGACAGTAGATATTTAGCAGATAATTTTTCTTTAGCTATTTGATTGAAACTGTTTTCACTATAGAATGTCTAATGATAGATTTTTTTTTTCTTTAGGCTTTTCAAGATCTTCCAAACACATTGGATGAAATTGATGCTTTATTAACTGAAGAAAGATCAAGAGCTTCCTGCTTCACAGGACTGAATCCTACAGTATGCCTCTTTCTCTACTCCCATTCTGCAGCTGCTGCCACTTCTATCCTACACACACACACATACACACACACACAAGTTCCCTCCAGTCCTTGCCTCCCACTCTGTACTAGAGCTCTTGGTAATAATAAGCTAGACAGCAGGAACAATGTGCTTTAAATGCCAGATTCTGAATCTATTAGAATTTTAAATAGATTCTTCCTAAGGAACACACTGTTCTGTGCCTTTTCTTTATAAAAAAGAGTAGTTGGATTAACTTGAAATACGCAATACCTATTTTTTCAGGATTAAAAGGCATTTTCAGTATTTAATAAGAACATAAATTAATTGTATACAAACTGTGACACAATTGGCATTTTCAGATATATTTTAATTGATGCAAATTTTTTATATAATTTTATCCCTTGACAGATTTAATGAAATATTTTTTTTCTTGCCAGGTGGTTCAGGAATACACAAAAAGAGAAGAAGAAATAGTACAATTAACTGAGGAACTAAAGGGAAAGAAAGTTGAACTAGACCAATATAGAGAAAATATTTCACAGGTAATTCTCAAATTTTTGTCTTTTTTTATCATATGCTTACCGTATGGACATGTAGAGTAATACAAAATGGAATGAAACACTTCTAAAAGAGAAAAAAATGTGTTCTTAAGACCAAATAGATAATTGATAAAACATTTATCTTATGTAAAGTTTTGTATCAGGATTTAATAATTTAAGTGCATTTTAACAATATTTTAAAGGATTATTTTTATATTGCCTTTATTTTTAGGTAAAAGAACGATGGCTAAATCCCTTAAAAGAGCTAGTAGAAAAAATTAATGAAAAATTCAGCAATTTTTTTAGTTCCATGCAGTGTGCTGGTGAAGTTGATCTCCATACAGAAAACGAGGTAAAATTGCATTTAGAATATATTTCTTGGCGAGTAATACTAATTACGTACTGAAAAATTATCCAAAGAAAGGAAAAAAAACACCTAGGAGATTCCATTAGGGTTGCACCACTCTCCCTTCACCCCCGGAATGGTGATGTTTGAGACAAGTGACTGATACTAGCTCTAGTTATATCCAGTCTGAATATTTTAGTCAGCTTCCCTAACAGAACACAATAACCAATACCCATAATTTAAAAGGGGGAGAGGTTTCGGTTCAGTTTCAGAGGATTTAGGCCATGTCTGTTGGCTGCAAGGCAGAAACATCATGGCAGAAGGGTATGATGAAGCAGGCTGCTTCATTCATGGCAGCAAGGAAGCAGAGCCAGAAAACAGTGCCAAAGAGAAAGGGTGTAGGGACCAGATGTAGTACTCAAGGCCGTGCCTCCATGACCTACCCAGACCAGATCTCATTTTTAGGGTAAATCTGAGCCAGAGTGACCTAGAAATGATAAATACATGGATAAGAACAGTAAATAAACCTTGGAGCAGACTCAATTTTCGCAAAATACATAGAATTCTGAATGTACTCATTATAACAGTATTTATTGATCATCTATAATGTGTCAAATTTCTTTTTACAAAGTATTGTGTGTATGGCTTTTTTGGGTGATGGCATAGTATATATAGTCAGGTTTTTTTTTTTAATGGTACTGGGGATCAAACTCGGGACCTTGCACTTGCAAGGCAGGCGCCAGAACCACTAAGCTAAATTCCTGGCCCAAGTGTATATAAATATACAATATGTATTGATATGGCATAATACAAAAATTCCTGCTAATTTTCTTCTTAGCCAGCTGAAGGAATGGGGAGTGCTGTGTAGCCCTCTGCAGTAGCATACACAGCTGCTTCTCTAGTAGAAAACGGCATGTCACTCCATTGTATTTTAGTTATTTTCATTTACAGTTTTAAAATCTAGCACTTTGGGATTAAAATAGATGGTGCCTCTTCATGAAAATTCTCCTCACTTACTAATTTTTAAATATTCTTGGGAATGCCTGATAAAATTGAAAGAATGGCATTGAGTAGAGAAAAAGTCATTTTTAATCTGAATCATTCCTTTGTTTAAATAATAGATCTTTGGAGGCTCTTAAAGTTTTTAGATAGTAACTTTAATATTTCGTTGTTTTACTTTTAAATTGGTATTACAGAATTTTAAGTTCTTTACTCTTATAATTGATGTGTTCAGTCTATTTTCAAATGAAAGAATTAAATTAGCAAGGAAAACTAATCTTTCAAATTTTTAAATCTTTTATAGGAAGACTATGATAAATACGGAATTCGAATTAGAGTCAAATTTCGCAGTAGTACTCAACTGCATGAATTGACTCCTCATCATCAAAGTGGGGGTGAAAGAAGTGTTTCCACCATGCTGTACTTGATGGCACTTCAAGAGCTTAATAGATGTCCATTTAGAGTAGTTGATGAAATTAATCAGGTACAGTCATTATTCTTTAATGGATCTTACTGTGTCCTGCAGTAAATACAAATGTAATCATTATTATTGTCATGGTAGGGAATGGACCCAATTAATGAACGGAGAGTATTTGAAATGGTTGTAAACACTGCCTGTAAAGAAAACACATCTCAATACTTCTTTATTACACCCAAGGTAAGTAGTAGATAACCTCACAGTGCTCATATACTCAGAAGTCCTTTGTGGCTTAATTGTAAAGTAGATTTTGGCCCAGTATCTAAATATGAGCTGGAACACCCCCAAAAAAGAAGCTAAAAAGATTACAGTAATACTTACATTTCTATAAGGGACAAGTTCCAGTGACATACTTAATTGGAAATCTCATTATTTGAAGAAGAAATGTAGGAGGTATATCATGTTCTAGAACCAAGATTTCCTCCCTGCTTGGCATGCATTACTCTTTATCACTTCTTTTTTTCTTTTTTTGGTACTGGGGATTGAACTTGGGTCCTTGCGCTTGCACAGCAGGCGACGAAACCACTGAGCTAAATCCCCAGCCCTCTTTATCACTTCTTATACCTTGACCCAGAAGAAATAGAAAGTATCTCAACATCTTTTACATACAGATTAATGTTGATAATAACACATTTATCTTTACAGAGAATTTTCCATAATCTAGATCAGTGATGGCAAACCTTTTAGCATGTGTGCCATAGGTTCACCACCACTGATCTACACCATTGCAATAGGGCATTTTCTTTTGTTATATCTACTGCTGAAGAAGTATTATAAAGGGGATATACTGTTTATTAATGTAATCAGATTTCTTCCAGCTGAGTTTTTATGAAAAATTTCATTGGAGAGCCCATTATAAATTCAAATTTATTTTGGATTTTATTATCTACTTTTTTCAGCAGATGCTGTGTGGAATAGCCAGATCTGCTAATACCTTATTTTTTACCAAACACTTTGGCCTATAAACCAAACATCCCTGGCTACCAGTTTATCATGGTGCTTGACTATAGAAGTTGTGTGAAAAGTGTTTATGGATAAAAGTGAAAATATCAGTCCTAGGAAATGTAGGTAGTTGTATGATGCCATTTGTCCTATGAAATATAGAGGAATCCCAAGAATGTCAATTATTCTTTAGGCCAAGCCTTAGGTATACTAATGAAAGTAATGATCATAGCTTATAGGGTTTATGTTGAGGTGTTTGAGAGCTTCATAGGAGTTTAGTTAATATTATAATAATATATTTGGCTGTATGCGTGTAAGGTTAGAAAACTGCTTTTCATTATATTAGAATTACATGATAGTTTGTCTTAATACCTGCAGCTCCTGCAAAATCTTCCTTATTCTGAAAAGATGACGGTATTGTTTATCTACAATGGCCCTCATATGCTGGAATCAAACAGATGGCATTTAAAGGCTTTCCAAAGGCGGCGCCGCCGTATTACATTCACTCAGCCTGCTCAGTAAAAGTAAATAGTAGAAACTTTTGGAGGGTTTGTTTTGTGTTTTTTTTTTTTTTTGGTTGTTGTTAAATTCTGTTTATAAGTATGGATTAACTGAATGAAAGTTAAGAGACTTATTAAAATAGAAAATTGGTTAATTTTGAAACCTGCTCTTAAATACAAAAAATTGATGAGATAGAGATCATAAAGACTTCTTTTCTCTGGAACTTCATCTGAGTAGTAATGGTTAAGTCTTCAGTCTTGGTTGAACTTGAGTCCTTAGTACTCCGTGAGTCATGGTTCCTAGCATTAAAAATATTTACTATTGCAAGTCAAGTCAGAGGCACAGTGGAACTGGGGTTATCAATCACAAGTGACACAGTAGCCCTGAGCTTTAATTGCAGAATAACTTTAGCTACTTTTAGAGCCTAAAGCTGACTCTAGAACTTAAAACCTAGCTTTTCCCAGTGTTACATTTAATTTTTTAAAATTGATATGGAAATGTCTAATGTATAGTAATAATTTATGACAAATATATTCATTTTTTCCTATTAAAAGACATTATCTCCACTAGGAAATGAACTTTTGTGGCCTATGGAAAAAAATTTATGAAACTTGATGCTATAATTGCATTGGTATGGGAAAAAGAAGAAAAAGCATTGGGCTTGAAAAAACAATAGTATGACTTATTTGAAATGTCACAAGACATCCTCTAGATGATGCTAAGTGCAGCCAAAAGATTAACAGAATGAAAGCAGGTGGCAAGGGTTTTCTAAAGAATAATCTTATAAAATATGTGTGGGTTTTTCTTGTTTTGTTTTCTAATTTAAAGTCCATTGTATTTTACATCTTAAATTTCTAAAAAAAACATTTTTATAATTATTTTTAGGAAGATTTTCTTAAGATTTCATATACTGGTTTCTACAATTTGTATTTGAAATTTCTCAGTGCTAAGTAAAGAGGGAAAGGCATTGATTTGTTTAAAACTAATGTTTTTAGAATTAAGCTACTAGGTCCTTCCTACAGTGTTGATCTACCCATTCTAGAAATCTACGTAACTATTTTCTTCCAGCTTGAAAAAATTAAATGAGAAAATTATTCATTTACCTCTGAGTTAGTTATGCTAATTAACAGCTCCCAACAGATTCTATTCTTTTAAGAAATAAATCTTGTAAAGAAAATAGACTGCTCCAAGGACATGTCTTTGAATTGTGGATGGGATCTGTGCACCATGGTAATGACAAAATTGTATTTTTGACTTGCTAGGCTGCATAAATTGAAGAGTTACATTCAGTTTGGGTTTTACATGTTCTTATATAACCATTGACATTTATACTCATATTAGGTCAGAAATAATGATTTGTATGTTCTCTCCCTTAGGCATTTTTCTCTTCGAAAAATTATTTTTTCTTTATAAACAAAATTTTTAAAGTCCTCTCTTAAACTAAGCCTAATGCATGAAGTATGAAAATATTTTAAAAATATTTTTACTATGGTGAACAAGTCATATGAATTAAAAACTTGGTAACATTTTAGTAAATGGATATTACCAAACATTTCTGTTGTTAACTTTGTTTTCCACTAACTATAAAGTAACTAATATGTCCTGTGGTATAATTTATTGTCTAAATTTCCTGGGTGTGGAGGCACGCCTGTAATCTCAGTACTTGAGAGTCAGAGACAGGAGGATTGCCACAAGTTCGAGGCATGCCTAGGTTACATAGTAAGTTCAAGGCCAGCCTGAACTATAATAGTGAGACCCTGTCTAAAAAAATAAATGAATTAGTACCAGTCATCAATTTCTGTAAAAATGAACTCTTAGTGTGAAAAAGAATCTTGAAGATTAATGATATTTGAAAATAAAATGGTCAATTACCTTTCAGCTTACATTTGCCAACATTTATTTCATACCTTGTTTGTAAGCATTTATATTTCTGTACTGAACAAAGTTAATACTAGGTTTTACCTTGAATTTTGAGCTGTGAAGGATAAATTATGTATCATTTTAATATCTTAAGGAATAATAAGGGTAGCATATTATATAGTCTTGGCCACTTAAAATTTCATGTTTTCTACAAATGTTGATTTTTAATCAAATTGTAAAAACATCAAGTAAAAAGCCTAATTTGATGAATAAGATGATATTTAAAACCTTAAGGTGATAAGCATTTTTGGAGACTAAATCTTTGGTGATTTGCCTGAGGAGAGTCTCTGTTAAAAGGTTTTCCATATTCAAAGTAAGAAGAAAGATTTCCTGCTGCTTTCTGATTGTCTTTTGGATATATGCCTATTGTCTTTGCAATATGAACCTTTAGTATGTGAAAAATGTAATTTTGTCCAGCTATTGTGTATGTACATGTGTATAATTGTTAAAAACTCTGTTGAAAATGCTTTGTTATAATAAATACATATTTTCATATCCTTTTGGTCTATGTTATTTAAAAATGAGAACTTTTTGTACTTTGAACTGTAAGAGTCATTTTGGTTTTCAGGTTTACTAAACAAATCTCTTGAGTGCCCACCATTTACAAAACAAGTTTTAGCTATTAGTGTTCATAAGGGTGAAAGTTTAGTTCCTTGTTTACCTGCAATGAAATTACAGTCTAAAGGAGCAGTAAACACACATGAAAAAATGTTTAAACTACCAAAAGAGGCCAGTCTACAAGATAAGTATATTTTTATGTTGAAACACTAAATTTGCTAAAAGCATGCCCAATAGCCAATTTTTTCTTATTTCTTACATTAAACTGCTATCTAATTTTTAAAATATATTTTGAGCCGGGCATTTAGCTCAGTGGATCTGGCGCCTGTGTTGCAAGCGCAAGGTCCTGAGTTCGATCCCAGTACCAAAAACAAAATATATTTTGAATGAACCAGACTTTTATCACTTGCTTGCAGACAGGTTACTTTACCTTTCTACACTGATGAAATGAGAATGATACTTAATTCATAGAATCATTCAGAAGATAAAATGAGATCAGGAGCCTAATTAGGGAGCCTACCATCTTAGTAGGTTCTTTATATATATGTTTAATTCTCATTTTAAATCTTGAAAAATGTACTATATACTTTATCCCACAAAGTCTGAATTCTAAGTAAAGTTAATGAAGAGATTTTAATTCATTTTTATTGATACTGTCCGTTCAAAGGATACAAATACCCACAGACTGAGCATTGGTCATTACAGATATAATTATTTTCGTGTTATTACCATCATGAAATTTAAATATAAGTTAGTTGAGCTACCCTAAAGATATTTATGCTAATCAATTTCATTATTTTGTAGTCAAACTGTATTTTGATAAATGTATAATTAATAAAATTTGAAGTTTGGGGGATTTGACCTTTTTTGGTTTTGGGGGTTTTTTGTTGTTGTTTTTTTTCTGGTTTCTGATTTCCAGGAATCAAACTCAGGACCTTGCACTGCCATGCAGGCGCAGTGCCACTGAGCTAAATTCCTGGCCCTTGACTATGTTGACAGTTTGGGCATTGGGCTTCATTATATTTCAGTGGTGAAATTGGTTATGGGGATTTTTTGTTTGTTTGTTTGTTTCTACCAGGGATTGATAAGGCCTTCACACTGAATGACACCCCAACCGTTTTTTTGTGGTTTTTTTTTTTGAGACAGGATCTCTCTAAGTCACTAAGTTGCCCAGGCCAAACTCTAATTTGGAATCCTGCCTTGGCGTCCCAGAGTTCTGTGATTACAAACATGTACCACCATACCTAGCCTTATTTTTTTAATACTGAAATACAACTAGTCATGTACCAATAACATTTTAGTCAACAGCAGGCCCGATATATGATGGTGGTCCCTAAGATTATATTGCCTAACGACATTGTAGCCCTTCTAGTCTGTTATGTTCACACAGTGATAAAATTGCTTGATTTCTCAGAATGTATCCCTATTATTTAATGGTAAATCATTGCATTTACTTATCCACCAAAATAAGTTACAGGCAATTGGCTGGAAGATACAGGTACTTTATAGATTTAAAAAAAAAAAGGCTTGTTTAATCATGAAGAGGAAGCACAGGCTCAGTTTGTTTTACTTCATTATAAACTGTGCTGAGGGGACTTGAAGCTGAGAGGTACCTAAAAACAGTTCTAGCTCTGGCTCTACCTTTATCAGAGAGCCTACAATGTGGGTGAGCTCTTTCTCGGCAGGTCAAAAACACCTGAAAGATGTTCTCTTTCTGTAAGTATTATTACCTCACCTGTCTGACTGCCACTCAAGAAGACTCTTACATGCTCTTGGCATTCAGTCTGTGAATTTAGAATGAAGGGTGAAAAGATGATGTGCCATTAGGGCTATATACTCCTACCAATTTTTCAATAAGGAATGGGCTGAAAGAATTCTACTGTAAGAAAAGATACGAACAAACAGCCTAATGAATGTTGTGCTGGAATGATAAATTTTACATCTTCATATTATTAAAAACCTTAATTTAGTTGCAGTGATGATACATCACATTCTTTGCCTTCATATGTTAGATACTAGACTAAGGAGGGATGTCCCAGGTGGCTTAGGCCATCCTCTTTTCATAGTCATAAGTCACAAAAAGGGATCCTTTGAGTAAGGCTAGCACAGATAAGCCTCATTGTAAGTTATTTTGTAAACTAGATATTATAATTTGTTTATATGCTGTATTATACTTTATACGTATTTTAATACATTGTTATACATAGCAACCCTGTATTGTTGGTGGAGAAATGGAGACTTAGCAATGCTATGCCTCTTTCAAGTCCTTACTGTAGACTAAAAAATCATTTCTAATGTTTTTTCCATAATACTATTTTTTTTATGGGAAATTGGGACCATATGAATTTATTGACTGGGGACCATGGAGAAATTTTATGGGAAGGAAGGACAATAATATAGACTGGTATAAATTAAACTGGACTAACCTTGATAATGCAGTTTAAAAATCTGTCCTTACTAAGGGAATAAGTTGTATAGAAGAAAGTTTTAATAGGCCTTCTCCTCAGGTTTTACATTATGGAAAACTTGGGCCTGCCCAAAAAAATATGGAAATTGGCTTTTCCCTATATTGAAGGAAGCTGATGGACTGGTAATTATCTAAAATCAGACTCAGGCAATACTGTATTGTTTTTCCCCCCCCATTAACTTTATTGGTGCATTTTAAGTATAAAATACAGTTACGTTCATCATTGGGATCTTGTACCATTACATGAATATCTTGGTTCTTATTTTTTTTCCCCTTCCCTTGCCCTCCCTTCACCCCCTCCACCCTTCCCTATTTGCAAAGACCTTGTTTCCATTTTTCCCCTCTTATATTTTTTCCTTTCCCTTTTTTCCCTTCCCCTACCCCTCCCAATTCCCCTGCTCTTTTAGACCTTTTCTTCCTGTTACACAATATCAGTTATACATTTTTTAAATTACAATATTAAGATCTAGGAGACATTACCACAGATTTTACAGAATTTAAAAGGATATAGAAAGCATATTACAAAAATCTTTTTTGAAATAAATTTGACAACTTCTAAGAAGTACCTTGGAAGACTAATTAATGAAACTAACTCTGGAGGAAATATAAAATTTGAATAGCACCTATTAAAGAAAGTATATTCCTAGCTTGAAAACCTACTATATGACAACAGCAGGCTCATAAACATTTTAACTGATAAATTATATCAAACAATTAAAGCAAAAAAGAAGGAACCCTTCTCCCCTCATTTTAGGAAATCAACATTGTGCTAATCCTAAAACTGGATAAAGATAATAGAAGAAAAAAGTATGAACATAGATAGAAATTTGTTTACCAAAACAAACTATTGGAGAAGTCAGATCTGGCAGGATGTAGAAAGTGGTTTTGTTATAGGGATGGCAGTGTTGGTTCAGCATTGGAAGACCCACCCCCAAAAGTCATCGTTTTAACAGAGGAAAGGAAAAAGCCATATGATCCTGTCACTAGTTGGAGAAAAAGTATTAGACTAAATTCTACAGCTGTTCATGGTAAAAGTTATCAGTAGACTAGAAGTAGAACAGAACCTTCTCAACAGATTAAAGACATGTACTCCATACTTCCAGTGAGAACGCCTTATACGAATGGAGAAGATACAATGCTTTCTCCTTAAGGTGGGGAACAAGGGCAGATATGCTTACTCTTTATCTGTCCATTAAACCCACCAAAATAGTCTGGCAATAAAATGATACAACTAGGATAGGATTGGCACGGCAGAAGCAAAATCTTTATATGGAGATGAAATGATCATCTACAGAGAAAATATTAAGAAATCTCTAGGAGCCCCTAGAACTTGTACTTGAATTTAGCAGGATTAGAAAACACAAGGTATATATAAAAATTCAGGTCTGTGTATACTTGCTATAAATGAAGAACTGGATATTGAAATTTTAAAGTTATGTAGGAGTACAAAGGACCCAGAAAAGCCAAAAACAAAAACAGTGTTGGAAGACATTTAGCACCCAATTTTAAGACTTTTTCTAAAGCTACAGTAATCAAGGCAGTGTTGGTGTAAGGAAAGACATATAGATCATTGGAATAAAACAGAATCTAGAAATAGAACCACACATATATGGTCCACTGAGTTTTGAAAGATTATTTAACATTAGCATTTTATAGAATATAAACTCGATTCAAGAGCCAAGGAAACGATAGTGTTTTCAGTGAATGGCACTAGAACACCTGGTATCCGTATATAAAAAATTAACCTCAACCCTTTTTTTCCATACATGAAAATAACTTGAAGGGATCTATGAACCTAAATAAGAAAGCCTAAAAGTATAAAACTTGAAGAAGAAATTATAAGGGAAAATATTTATGAATTCAGGGTAGGCAAGAACTACCTAGGATACAAAAACCATGATGTTTAAAAGAAAAAATATTGATGAGATTCTATCAAAATTTAGAACTTTAAATGACATCATTAAAATAAGTCCTTAAACAGACCATATTTACAATGCATATAACCTATGAGCAGAATATATAAAGAATTCTTAGAGCTCATTAATAGACAACCCAATTAAAATGTAGACACAAGAAGATGATAAATAGCCAGTATAGCACAAGGAATGGTGTGCAATTCTTGAATCAGAAAAATACTAATCAGTGCAATAATAAGATTGAATTATACACTCATTAGGGAGATGAAGTTAAAAGTTTTAAAAGCCTTGTTATGACTTTTTCTTTTTGTTGGATTCTCCCCCTTTGCGTTTAATTTGTCACACCCAATGGATTCATTCTGCTGGGTTTCCTAGGGTTGTGATCCTCATTGTCTTTTCCTAGGTTATTGTCTAAAATGTTTCGGAGTGCCAGTTTGGTATTCATGAAGTTCCTGAGGTGCTCTTTATCATGAAAGTATCTTATTTCTCCATCCATTTTGAAAGATAGTTTTGCAGGGTATATCAATCTTGGTTGGAGGCTGTTTTCCTTTAGGGCTTGAAATACATCACTCCAAGCTCTTCTTGCCTTGAGGGTTTGCATTGAGAAGTCTGCTGTGATTGTGATGGGCTTTCCTTTGTATGTGATTTGTTTCTTTTCTCTAACTGCTTGTAGAATTTTATTCTTCTGTTGGATTTCTGGAATCCTAACTATTATATGCCTATGTGTAGATTTTTTTTGATTAAGGTTAGCTGGAGTCCTATATGCCTCACTTATCTGTATGTCAAGTTCTTTTCCACTCCTTGGGAAGTTTTCTGCCATCACTTCTGTGAACAGTTTTTTTATGTCATCTGCACTCTCTCCTGTTTCTTCATTGACTCCAATCAGTCTTAATGTTATTCTTCTTTGCATCGTCTAGCAGCTGCTGGATTGATTTCTCATGTTCCCTTAGAATTTTAAAGCAATTTTTCTTTTCCTCCTCACTAATTGCAATCTTATCTTCTATATGTGAAATTCTATCCTCACATTGGTTCATTCTGCTGCGCAGACTTTCGATGGAGTTTTTAATCTCTTGGAAATCTGTTTGTATCTGTTTTATGGATTCCATTTGTTTCCTATGTTGGGATTCCATCATGTTCCTCAGATCCTCTGTTTTTTTTATCTGTGTCCTCTCTAGATTTATTAATCATGTCTTGCACCATGAGCAAAATCTTTGCTGTTATCTGAGTAATTATTTCTGATTTCATTTTTCCCAGATCCTCTTTTGTTGCCAGTTCAGAGAGTCCAGGTGGTTGAGTATCAGATTGTTCCATCTCGTTTCCCTTTGGGGTTGCTGTAGGTGATCTGGAAGTCTGTTTTTGAGGTTTGTTTATGTGTCTTCTCATTTCCACGGGGGATGGTGCTTCTGGCGCCCATGTGGCTCACCTTCTGTACCCTAGGAGCTTGGGATGGCAGCAGGGGAGCTTCCTTCCAGGTGCTGGGACCAGCTGAGCTTCACTGCCCTAGGAGCCTGGGATGGAGGTGGGGAGCTTCCTTCTGGGTTCTGGAACCCACTGAGCTTCATTGCTCTAGGAGCCTGGGATGGAGGCGGGGGAGCTTCCTTCCGGGTGCTCACTTTTGCAGACATTTTTCACAGGGCCGGGGATATAACCCAGTGGCACTGTGCCTGCCTGGCAATTACAAGGTCCTGAATTCAATCCCCAGTACTGCAAAAAAAATAAAATAAAATAAATAATAAACATTATTTTTCACTAAATTTTTGGTAGAAACTTGTGCCAGTCATGTGGCAGAAGTCTTGTTTGAAAGGTATAGAAGCCTACCTTAAACTAGCTTAAGCAAAATCAGAAATTCATTTAGAAATGTAACTGGGATACCCAGGGGAGAGTATGGGATTCAAGCACAGCTGTATACATGGTTTCAAATGTCTTCAGGGCTCACTTTGGTTGCATATCTGGATTATTCTCCCTTCTATATGTTATCTTTTAAAAAATTCTGCGTATACTGCTTTCATGCAGCTGGGAAATACAACCCTTTGCAGTTTCAGACCTATACAGTCCAACTTAGCAAATGTAGGAGACAAAAACATTTCTTCCTGACATTGAGACAATCTTGGTATCTGGGAAGAGACCGGCTATTGGAGCTGCCCAACAGAAGAGTTGTAGGTATATTACACTGAGATAAGAAAAAGTCAAGAAATGAAGAACCTAGTGGAAAAGTATATAAATTGGTATAATTTTATACTATTATATATTCCTGCAGTACAGAAAAATAAGTGGCTAGATCTTTGTTTTAAAAATTGATTTAGCCATTCTACTATGTATATGTATTTTATTTTTATTTATTTTATTTTTGAGACAGGATCTCACTATGCTGTTCAGGGTGACCTTGAACTTACTATGTAGCTGAGGCTGGACTTGAACTGACAGGAGTGATCCTTCTGCCTCAGCCTCCCAAGTGCTGGGATTACAGGCCTGTGCCACCATACCTGGCTATGTACATTGTGTAGTGCACTGCTAAAATATATATATAACTTTATCAATTAAAAATAAGAAAAAGCTGACTCAGTCTTCCCATGATTAATATCAATGTTTCATCATCTGGGTAAATGAGTATAATCCTTGACTGGGGATGAGATCTGTGGTAGAGCACTTGCCTAGCCTATGCAAGGCCCTGTGTTCAGTCCCTAGCACTAGCAAAAAGTGAGAGGGAGAGGGAAAGAGAGACCTTTTTCTTTTTTTTGGTACTAGGAATCAAACTCAGGGCCTCACTCTTGCCAGGCAAGTACCGCTGAGCTACATCCTCAGCCTGACCTTTCACCTTTATACATCATTTCTCTTAAATGTAACATATTTTCATGAAAGCTCTATAATTTAGTCTCCTACTCCCACTTCATTCCTACTCTTATTACAACTTTTTAAATTAGTGTTTCTACTTACTGTAGTTCCCCAAAATGTGTTTAGTTTTCATGCATGTTCCTATATCCATTATTATCATTAAAATTTCAAACTGTATTGGAGTGGGGTGGAGGTGGGGTTGCAAAGCTCCAGGAAATGAAATAAATGCCAGTTTCAAAAATAAACTTCAAGCAGTCTCATTCTCAGATGCTTTTTGGAGTATTTATACCTCTCAGCTAGGTAAGCAGAACACTTAAAAGTAAATGTGGCAGCCTCCCTTCATAGGATTCTGAAGAGAAACAAATACCAATGATAAATTTCAGTAGTAAAAAAATAAACAACTGAAATAACATGTAAAAGTTGATTTGTTTAGTTGATTGTAGGCTTTTTAAAAGTTACTTTGGTATATACAGAAGAAACATTTTTAGCTATTATCAGAGGCACTTAGAAACAATAGATCGCGATCAACTCAGAAAGATGGAGAATGCACTGTCCTTCCCCCTTTTAAAAATGGGGAGGGTAGTTGGAGTCTTGGACATCCTAAATATGACATAATAAAATTACCAAATGCATTCTTGGAAATTTTAAAGCTTAGAGAAACTATAAGCAATTTACAGCGTCTTCTCTAGAGAGTCCCCTATTTTAGAACTGTTCTGGTTTGTCAGATGTGTATTTAATTATGCAAGAGTAAAGAGTCCAACTTTAGTGAGGGTGTACAATCTGTGGACACATTTAGGAAAAGATTCCAACAGAGAAGAGGCTCCAAAATCAAAGGAACTAGGTAGATGGGTTAGAAGGGCTAGAATCCCGCTGCTTTAGGAAAATAGGGAAATGCTGCAACACTGGATAGTTTGCAGCTAGTAAAAATGCAGATGTAAGACCCTAAGGCTTTCCCTAGGATTAGCAGAAAGCAAGCCTGCTCTAGCACTGGGTAAGTGTGTTTAGTTGTTTAGAATTGGCCTCAGAAGAAAATCTGCATGCTCTGTGTCCCCAGGGTGTATGATTTTCTGCCTGAGACAGCTTGAGAACATAAAGGTCTCTCTTAGAATAAGCAAATTCAAGTTTGGTTTGGCAATGATTATCATCATTCAAACATACAGGGAGGTACCTCTTGTACGTACTTCTGTGGTTGTCGCCCTTTATAGCCTGTTCTCGTGTGTGCTGCTTCCTTAGTGTTAGTTGTATTTAGAAAAGATTTTTACCTTTATAGGAAAAGCAAAATGGAATGGATTCCATGATGGATTTGCTCTCCAATCATTTAAGCTCAGAGTAAGCCTGATCTATGAAGCCGACTCCAGCCAGGTTGCTGAGTCTCCAGCAAAATAACATTAGCAGAGGGGAAAGGAGGAAAAAAAATCTTTGTAGAGAGGTGCTACCCAAGTGACTCTCCTATCCCTGTTCCTGGCATTGCCTGTGCAATAATAAACAGAGTCCTTGCTATTAGTCTCAGGACTCTTAAATTTCCTACCATTTAGAAGAGAGTGAAAGTGGTCTCACTTCTTAGGAATCCTTACATTAGAAGAGAAGAACGGGATCTCCAAATTTACCATCTTCTCAGATGTTTGTTGATCATTAAATAACAAGGGAAGCTAATGACAAAAGGCAGTCCTGATTAATATCAAGAACTTTCATCAAAAGCAAAACTTAAATGACAATTATTTTAAAATGGAGACATCCAACTTAAATTTAATCCTAAATGTGTGTGTGTGTGTGTGTGTGTGTGTGTGTTTTACTGGGAATTGAACCTAGGACCTTCTCATCAAGTTACATACTCAGTCTTATTTATTTATTCAAAATTCTTTGAAACTCTTAACCAATATTTTGAGCTGTGCATAGTGATTCACACTTGTAATTCCAGCACTCTGGGAAGTTGAGCAAGAAGACTGAAAGTTTAACCCCAGCTGAGCAATTTAGTAACTTAGCAAGACCCCATCTCAAAATAAAAGAAGGTCTGAGGATGTAGCTTAGTGTGAAAGTCCTGGTTTAATCCTTAGTACTGTTAATTAAATAAAACACTTTAACAAAAATTCTTATAATTTTTTCTGGATTCTTTGATATTGTCAGCTTTTAAAAAAATACTTTTGTAGTCTACACAACTCTTCTACCCATCTGTTATGGCTTGTATATAGATGTCCCTCCAAAGCCTCATGTGCTCATAGGTGGGGCTTTTCAGAGGTGGCTGGATCTAGAGTGTGTGAATGTGGATTAGGGTGTGTGATAACTGGATTAATTCCCTAATTGGATTAGCATAATTCTGGGTGTGGTGGAATGGATTTAAAACAGAAGACCCACCCTGGATTGTGAGTGACACCAACCAATAGGCTTGTAGCCTGGATGGAATGAAAAGGGAATGAAAGAAGAAGGAAGATTGCTGCTTGCTTTTTCCTGCCTAACCTGCCATGGACTGTTTCTCCTCTCCCATTCTGCCTTGTCTTGGAGCCAGCTGACTGGACTGAAACCTCTACAAACTGTGAGCTAAACTTTAATTTATGGGTGTCAGGTATTTTGTCCCAGAAATGAGAAAGTAAGACACATCAAAATTGTTCTTCTCCTAGAAAAGCCATTTATCAAGGCCTCTAACTTTATTAGCTTAATATATCTATAGTTTTGTCTCTCTTCATTCATTATATTATATATTTAGATTTTCTAGTTTTTTGTTTTTTCTTGCTTTTTGAGATAGGATCTCACAATGTAGTTCAAGTGGGCCTTTAATTCACTATGTACCCCAGGCTGGCCTCATTTATGGCAGTCTTCCTGCCTGAGCCTCTCAAGTGCTGGAATTACAGATGTGCCCTACCATGCCCAGCTTTTATTGGTTTTTGGCTTTGCCAGGAATGTGTCTATTTTATGTGTTAGTCTTTTCTTTTTTTTCTTTTTTTCAGTACTGGGGATTGAATCCAGGGTCTCATGCATGGTAGGCAAGTGCTATACTACATCCCAGCATTTTCAAAATAAATAATTTGAGATAGGGTCTTATTAAACTGTCCAGATTGGCCTCCAACTTTTGCACTTTCTGCCTCAGATTCCTAAGTAGCTGGGATTATAGGCACAGGCTGCTATGTCAAATGTATTGGTGTTTTCAAAGATCTACTTCTTGAGCTTATATGTCAATCCTGTTTTTATTAGTGCATATTAATTATATTGAAAAATGGGTTTTGTGATATTTTCATATATATGTATATATAAAACATTTTTTGATCATATCCACCTCCCATTGCCCTTCCTTATGCTCTCCACTTACTCTCTAATGTTATTCTCTAGTATCCCTCTACTTTGATGTTGCTGTATTTCTTTTTTCTAGATTCCACATAAGAGAAAAAAACTAAAATACTTGTCTTTCTTTTTTGAGGGGCTTACCATGGTGATCTTTGGCTCCACCCATTTTGCTGCAAATGACATGATTTTGTTCTTTATATATACCACATTTTCTTTATCCATTCATCTATTGACAGGCACTTGGGCTGATTCCATAACTTGGCTGTGATAAACATTGATGTGCAGGCATCTCTTTAGTATGCTGGCTTTTGATTCCTTCTGCTATATATACCAACGAGTAATGTAGCTTGATCATATGGCAGTTTTACTTTAAAGAACCTCCAAACTGATTTCCAAAGTGGCTGTACTAATTTATATTTCCACCAATAGTGTATAATTATTCCTTTTCCTGCATCCTTACCAGCATTTATTATTTTTTTGTTTTTTTGATGATAGCCATTCTTTCTGGGGTGAAATAATATCTCAGTATGGTTTTGATTTGCATTTTCCTGATGGCCAAAGATGTTGAACATTTTTCATACAGCTATAATTATTATACTTTTTTCTAATTTGTTATTAGTGTATGTTTGCTATATATCATAGATACATTTGTTTTGGGGCATATAATATATCTTGATAATTTTTGATCCCTTTAACCTTCCTTCCTTCTCCCTCTGATTCCCTTCCCCATCTCTGACAAGTCTCTGTTACTCTCTCTTCTTTGTTTTACCCTTTCATCTATTTATATTTTAGGTTTCTCATACAAAAGAAACCATGCAATATTAACTTTCTGTGTCTGACTTATTTACTTAACATCATAGTCTGGAGTTCTATTTTCCTGCAAATGACATGATTGTACTCTTCTTTTTGGGTGAGAGACAGACAGACAGATAGACAGACAGATAGCTCCATCTCTATATCTTTATATATTCTGTATACTAATCCTCTATTGGAAGAATAGCTCACAAAGATCTTCACTAATTCTGCAGACTGTCTCTTCAATCTGAATTGTTTCCTTTGCTGTGCAGAAGCTTTTTAATTTGACACAATTCCATTTGTCAGTTGTTGCTGTTAACAGTGGTACCTGAGTTCACGAAAACTTTTGTTTGCAAACAATTTGACTCCCAAATAGAAGTGTTTGGCAAAATTTTGTTTTTATTTGCAAATTCTGCATTGGTTGACAAACACAACAGCGGCCACCTTTCCCACACAAACACAAATGTGCCCATCTTTTCCAAAATCATAGAACAAATTAAGTTCTTGAAGTGAAGTACTACTGTATTAGAGTACTGAGCTATTAGAGTACTATTCAAGTCGTTGCCTGTTCCTGTACCTTGAAGTGTTTCTCCTACGTTTTCTTCTAGTAGTTTCAAAGTTTCAAGTCTGACAGTTAGGTCTTTGATCCATTTTGAATTGTCAGTCTCTGCTTGTTTGTTTGTTTTTCCTACATGCTCTTCCTAGCTATTGTTCATTTCTTTTTTTAAAAATTAAATTCTTTTATTGGTACATTGTAGGTATACAACACAATTACATTTCTCATTGGGAATTGTACCCTTACATGATGCATCTTGGTTCTTATTTTTTCCCCATTCCTAGCCCTCCCTTCACGCCCTCCACCCTTCCCTATTTACAGAGACTTTATTTCCATTTTTTCCATTTCTCATCATTTTTCCTTTCCCTTCTTTCCTTTCCCCTGCCCCTCCCACTACCCCTACCCCTTTGGACATTTTCTTCCTATTTTACATTATCGATTATTCATTCTAATCATTGGTACATTTTAGGTATACAATAAAATGACATTCATCATTGGAAATTTGCACATTTACATAGTCTCTCTTGGTTCTTCTTTTTCACCCTTGCCCAGCCCTCCCTTCAGCCCCTCCAGTCCTCCCTATTTACAAAGATTTTGTTCCTATTTTTCCATTTTCTCATATTAATCCCATTCCCTTCTATCCTTTCCCCTAGCCCTCCCACTTCCTTCCCCTTTGCCCCTTTTCTTCCTATTTCACATTACCTATTATACATTTAGTCCTTATTTACACTTTCAGTTTCTCACACCAGAGAAACTATTCGGTATTTACACATGTGTGTCCTATTTATTTCACTTAAGAGTATCTCCTCAATGTGCATCCACTTAGCTATAAATGTCTCTAATTTCTCATTTTTTTATGGCTGAGTGGTACTCCATTTTATAAAAAAACCAAATTTTCTTTATCCAGTCTCCAGTTGATGGGCATTTGGGCTGTTTCCAAGTTTTAGCTATTACAAACTGTGCTGCTATGAACATGGGTGCACATATATCACTGTGGTATGATTCTTTTAATTCCTTGGGGAAGATCCCCAGCAGTGGAATAGCGGGGTCAAATGGGACTTCCAGTCCTAGTTCTTTGAGGTATCTCCATACTGATTTCCACAGTGCTTGCACCAGTCTACACTCCCACCAGGAGTGGAGCAGGGTTCCTCTTTCCCCACAGCCCCGTCAGCATTTGTTATTGGTTGATTTCATGATAGCAGCCATTCTTTCTGGAGTGAAGTGAAATCTCAGCATTGTTTTCACTTGCATCTCTCAAATGACCAGTGATGTTGAACATTTTTTCATGTATTTATTTGCTATTTCTACTTCTTTGTGTGAGAAATGTCTGTTCATTTCAGATGCCCATTTTTGGATTGGGTCTTTAAATTTGGGAGGTCTGATCTTTTTAAGTTCTTTATAGATTCGAGATAGTAGGCCTTTGTCTGAGGAAGAGCAGGTGAAGATTTTTTCCCACATTGTGGGTTGTCTCTTCACACTGCTGGTGGTTTCTCTTGCTGTGCAGAAGCCTTTTAATAAGAAGAGATCCCACTTGTTGATTGTTGAAGGCTGGCTCCTTCTTGTCATCTGAGTCCCAGCTTAAAAGTTTAAGTCCTTTTGGGGGAGAACTTCACTGAACACATTTTATAAAGTAGCTTCTCCCCACACCCAAGTCACTATCACACCATCCTGTTTTATTATTATCATCATGCTTACCACTGTCTGGGATTATGTGGATCATTTACTTGTTTATTATGTGTTCCCTCCACTAACATATAAACTCCTTGACCACAGGGAACTTGTCTGTTTTTTCACCTTTTTATCCATAGGAACAACAGTGCCTGACAGTAACAGGTGCTCAATAAAATGGGTATAATGAATTAACTTCCAGGAAACCCCTGCTGCTTGAATGCAGTTATAGAAAGGTAGAGGGTTGGATTCAGAAGATCTGTATTTCAGTACAAGTTGAACATCTCTAAGAATCTGAAATGCTCGCAAATCTGAAACTTTGTGTGCCAATGTATCCCCTAAGTGGAAAGTTTTACATCTGACCTCAGGGTGCAGTCAAAATGCAGGTACACTAAAAATATTGTATAAAATTTCTTTCAGGTTATAAGCATAAGATGTATATAAAACACAAATGAATTTATGTTTAGACTTGGGTGCCATCCCCAAGATATTTCCTTTGTATTTGAAAGTATTCAAAAAATCTGACATCTAAAACTCGCTTCCAGGCCCAAGCAGTTTGGGTAAGGAATATTCAACATGTACTAGCAACGATGCTTATTGTTTGTTTCTCTTGGGACATTATCCAGTCCTTAGTTTCCTCATCTGAAATAAAAGGATAGCAACAGTATTTCCCATTAAAAGCTGCTCTAAGGATTAAATGAAAAACCTATAGTTTGGCACCATGACTAGTGTACAAAAGAGCTCACGGTGGATGTGGTGTACTCCTATAATCCCAGCTACTTGGGAGGCCCAGGCAGGAGGATGGCAAGTTTGAGGTCAGTCTGTGCAACTTAGTGAGATCTTGTCTCAAAATAAAACTTAAAAAGGGCTCAAGATATAGCTGAGTGATAGAGTGCCTGTGGGTTCAACCCCAGTACTGAAAAAAAGAAAAAAGCTTAATAAATAATAAAAATAATAACACACATATATAATCAGTGCTCATCTTTGCTTGGTGTAATGTTTCTACTGTCCTGCCTTGGAAACCTCAATTTGTGTGTTCTAATCTATGTATCAAAAGTTCAGTTCATCTTTGATGTTCTCTGACCATTTCCTAGTACCCTGCACACTATACTATATCTATTGTATCTTATTGTATGCCACTTGTGAGCTTTAAGAACCTCGTTAAGAAATTTATCTCAAAGTACAAATGTTCTTCTCCAGCATAATACAGTATTGTGATTCCAAGTGGCCTTCCATCCCATCTATGCCCTCAGAGGTCTGTGAAGCCTAATTATACACAAGTCTGTACAAATATGGCATGTGTTGAAAGGCACAGGATAAAATCACCTTTGCACTTGTCATAAAGTCCCATGAGCACAAGTTAATAAAGTAACTTCCATTACGGTGCAGTCCTCCCCTTTTACCACACATAATGACTGGAACAACTCAATCTGTATCATTTATTATTTTTATTTGGACAACATATATACATATGTACAAAATACCTACTGTCAGAATCCTCTTTTATAATTTCATTTGATTTACAAAAACAGGACAGCAAAATAACTTAGGTCACTAATACTGTACAAAAATAAAACTGATTAAACAGTTGTAAAGATCAGTATCTTACAGTGTTACAGACCATTCATCCGCTGTGAAAGAACATCTCGCTCTACCCAGAGTGATGAGTACTGTGCTAACTCTAATTGCAAACTGACAAACTAATTGGTTTCTGTAATTATAACTACCAAATATAATTCTCAAAAGAAGCATGATGTGGAGCTTAAAGCCAGGGCATCATTCCACAATGGTGAAGGGCTTTCTTCTTCCCCAACAAGGAGAGGAGATATCTTAACTCTAAAACTATTAAATTTTCCAGAATATGACAACTACTTACAGTATTAGATAAAACAGCTTCTCTTTCTTTTTAAACAACCTGCAATAGTCTTTCAAAAATTCAGTTTGGTTAAAAAAGTAAACAAAAATTACTATCCTGCATCTGGATTTTCATAAGTTAAATCCATGGTCTTTTTAATATAAAAAGTAATTGTTTCATAGTTTTAGTGTTCAACGAACTCTAGTAGTCCTATTTGAACCATATCTTGACATAATAAATCTAATTAGAATGCTGGTTCCTGTTTTGTGACACTGTAAAACAGGATTTATCACAAAGAATAAAAAGCCTTGAGTTTATATGTTACATTTCTGAAACATATAAGAGAATATCAAATGTGTGTCTGTCAACAACTTGAAAAGGCAATTACCAACTTTTTTGGGAAGTAAATTGTGGATTTCTTAAAACAAGTTGCTGCGTTTGTATCCATCTAAGTGCTTGACAAAAGCCACATATAGATTTACTCTTCCAACTATAAAGATTGTCTTTCACTGACTTGACTTTGTTTTCCTGCGTTTCTTTCTGTGAGGGAAAGCTGAGTTTTTACAAGTTAGCAAGTTGCTAAGCAACCCCAAACTCCTCGCTCACTAAAAGGCAGCGTGCAGAGTATCCTAAGCAGAGCCTTTCCACGAGCTCAGTAAGAAATAGGCAGCCTAACCTATTTCGTATGGAAGAACAGATGTCCTTGAAACTTATTTTGGACACAGAAATTAAAATTTGGTTTAAAATAAGCGTTTCAAAAATCTGAAACAGAGGTAGAAAGTGTTCTTTATTTTTCCTGACATGTTTTCTCGTGAGAAAACACTCTCCTTTTTAGCCCATGGACTGCTCCCAGTCCCTAATGTTAAAAGCAGTTCTCCCCATAGAACTACTAATACAACTACATTGGTTAAACAAAAATACACCGCGCTAGTGATGGCTATTGTATTGGAAGTCGGAGTCAGCCTTGACCTGTGCCTGCTGCAGGAGCCCCTATTCCAAACTGGAAACAAGATGTGTCAGGTAAAATAGCGAGCTCATGACCAGGTGGGCACCCTGTGTTTACATATTTTTTTTATAGCACAAGGATAAACTAGAGTGCACCAGAGCTCCCTATTTTAAATATCAGAGAAAATTGCCAGAAAATGTTATTTCTGAAGAAAAAAAATGTAAACATTTCCCATGATCACTGCTGACTCCTCTCATTTGAGGTGTTTTTTTTTTTTTTTTAATCTATGAAAACTCAGTTCATTTTTCTGGCTATCTAAAGGCCAAAATTAAGTTTTCAGTAAATGGCACAGTATGGATATAGTGGTTTAGGCCTTGTAGACACCTAGATACAAGATACATAGTGGTGAGACTACCAATGTAAAAGGTACAGTGATGTGAGTTCATTCATATGTATTTCATTGGCTTACAATCTCCAAAAGGGTCTATTTTGCAGAGTCTCCTCTGAAATCATTGTGATATTTTCCCTTGACATTTTACTACGTATAGGAGTATTTTTCTTTTCATAGTTCAACTCTCTTTCCTTTTACATAACTCTTGCACCTGATAATGGAAGATTTGTAGGAACATGAGAAGGATATCAACAAAACCATTCCCCCCTAAAAAAAGGCATTTCAAGACCTAGTGACTGTTATGCACCCATTCAGATAACACTGGACAGGGTCAAAAGCTCCCTCTCTTAGTGGCATTATGATATAAGACAATACCAGCTAAAAGGATAGGAAAATTTAGACAAGTTAATAGGGTTAAAATTCTGTTTGTTCTTGTTTTGTATTTTTTTTCAAAGCACTACCCTCCTTCTCCTTCAGCGTGTGTTGTGTATATTCTCCCCTCACATCTCCTCCATGAGTTTTTGGGGAAAGGTATATATTGTAAAACAGGTTATAACGTGGTGCAAACAGAATGTCTGCTTCTATCCTCAAAGCATGTATTTAACTTATTCATCCTCTGCATTAGAAAATAAAAGTGCAGCTTATGTTCAAAAAGTACAATCCATACAAAGCAAGGTTGAAAAGTTCCATACTTAGGGTAACCTTTCGAAGGTTCGTCTTGATTAGTATAAATTCGGACTCTGCTTACTCATTGACTATAAGTAACTTTTTTGTTTTCAAGTCTTTAGATGACAGGTCATGCTGGAGTAGATGTGCTCTTGCTTGCATAAAGACAGCTGTGCTATGGAGTTTTGTTTTTGTTAATCTCAAAAGTTAATGTGATTCAAGAGTGATTTTGCTAATAAACAAACTGAAGCACACTCGTCATTACATTAAAAGGTAAGAAAACAATTCTGAGACAGCAAGCATAAAGGCCCAGGATCGCTGTATGATGCCACAAGTCAACTCACCCAGTCGGTCATATGTACAACAGTGTGAATTGGAAATCCTACCCCAGTCTTGGCCTTGCCCTTCCCCCCACCCTCCAGAAAAATAAAGGAGAAGACCACCAAAAGCATTTGCCTTCCCTCCAGCAATCAGAGATGGTTCCAAGAGTTGCCTCTGCAAGAGAACCAAGTGTTGACTTTGATCTCAGGCTACCATGTGCTTTTTAAAAAAGAACGCAGGGAGAGGAAAAAAATCAGAATATTGACCAAAGAGCAATGACCTCCTGCTGTCAGTGTGCCTCTTCTGGGGCTGGGTTTCCATGTGTCCACCTGTTTCCTGGGAGTAGTTTTGTCCTCTGTGGGCCATCCCTCCCTGGCTGCTGTGGTAGTACCTCACAACGGGTTGGCCAGCGCCTTTTTCGATCGCTTGATCATGCTGGGGTGGAACTCGGTGTGACGCCGGGCATGCTTTGTGAGGTGGTCGCTCCTCATGAAGCGCTTCTCACAGAGTGGACAGCGGAACTGCTTTTCCCCAGTGTGGGTCCGGTAGTGGCGGGTCAGCTCATCTGAGCGGGAGAACTTTTTAAGGCAGTCTGGCCACGTGCAGGGAAAGGGCCGTTCACCTAAGAGAAGGGAATCAAGACAGGATACTGTTTAAAGAACATGTCAAGGAATTCTGAAGGCCAGCCCCAGGCCCCTAAGACCTCTGCTGGGCTGGATTGTACCCCCCACCCCAACCCCTGGCCCCCAGCACCTCAGAATGTGACTACACAGTTGGCCTCCTTTAGCCATGGGCCCAACCAACTGTGGATGGAACATATTCAGAAAAGAAAACCATCTCTGCACTGAATATGTACTGACTTCTTGTCATTATTGTGGTAACTTGGTCCTAGTTAATTGGTTCTAGGAGGCCCAATGAGTACCAGAATGATTACCAAACAAATTGTTTTGGCTGGAAAGATGGGGAACCACAAGGCATCTGACACAGACAAGTTCTAGCTTGCACTTGCTGTACCAAATTGAACAGTACCAGTACCAGGACAAAATTTTCATGCCAAAACACACTGATTAACAAATTCAGTGAGTTTCAAAGCAGTTGAGTACCAGAGTGTGACTGTATTAGCTATACAACACAGCATAATAACTATTCACATAGATTTACATTGTATTAGGTATCATCCACTCTAGAGGTGATTTAAAGTTCTTTAGTTATATGCAAATATAGTATCTGCATTTTATATGAGGGACTTGTATCTGAGGGGGCCCTGGAGCCAATGTCTGGTAGATACTGAGGGACAATCTGGAAAGAGGCAACTAAGGTTTATGAGGCCCTTGAGGGGGGCCTTTATCTCATGACTGGTGGCCTTATAAGAGATATGAAGACTGGGAGACCATGAAGACACAGCGAGAAGGCCGCCATCTGCAGGGAGATTAGGCTCAGAGGAACCAGCACAGCTAACACCTAGCCTTGAAACTTCCAGCCTCCAGAGCTTGGGACAACACATTTTTGTTGTTTAAAACATTTAGTCTGTAGGGTAGTTTTGTTTTGTTTTGTTTTGTTTTGTTCGGTGGAACTGGGGATTGAACCCAGGGTCTCTGCAATGAGCTACATCCCTACCATTTATTTTTATTTTGAGAGGGGGGTCTCGCTAAGTCACTAAATTGCCCAGGGTGGGCTCAAACTTGGAATTCTCCTTCGTCAGCCTCTCAGAGTGGTGGGACTATAGGCATGCATCAACTATGCCCTGTTTAGTCTCTGGTTCTTTGTTAAGCCAGCCTTAGCAAATGAATACAATGAGGAAACTGCTGAGAATCATCTTCTCTAAGCAACTTGATATTTTGTACTCAATGAATCCCTCAAAAAAAATCTATTTTTGTTTTCATTCTGTGTAATTGCTGGTTTCATGAGTTTTCTCAGGGGTCCAAAGGCTTTGCTAAATTTCCTGGCATTACAGAGATGGAAGAGAACTGAGGTACCTGGTCCAACCAGCCTCCTACTTGGAACAGAGATTTCCCTTTGACCTCTAAGTGCTGTAGCCACTCACATCTGACAGCAAAGGGTCCAGTGACAGGGAGCCCTGGACCTTGTGAGACAGCCTGGTTGTCTTGGGCATTTCTACCACAGACACTCTTACAGATATGAAATGTTTGTTCCCTCTGCCACATCATAGTCTTTCAAATATCTGAAGACAGCCATCATATCCTCATCTGATCTTCTCCAGACTAAATAATCCCAATTTCTTCCGTATTTCTCCTAACAGAAAAACTAGCATTATTATAAAAGTAATCACATAAGTATAGGCAGAGAGTTAAGGGATTCCTGCGCATTGTCTTACTGGATTCTCAGAGGACACCCCACAAGTTTGCCCCATTTTATAGATGAGAAAATAGAGGCTTGGAGGGTTAGATTACTTGCCCACGATCACACCATTAGAAAGCAGTCAAGGATGCCAAGCCCTGTGCTCCTAGCCACTCTGCTGCCCTACTTCTTGTGGATCATGTTTCCACATTGCCCCTCATTCTGATCGCTTTCCTTAGAGTTGTGCTATTGTGCCCACGTCCTACTTGGAATGCAGCTAAGCCCTGCCTGCAGGACATGCTCAGGCCAGCACAGAGCCTCCTGCTGCCGCTGCTGACTCCACCACAGTGATGGCAAGCAGGGCCTGCATACATACTCTGGAAGGACACATACAAGCCAAAGCCCAGCACTGACTGTTTAAGAAGAGAGCCTCACTTGCTCCTCCTGTAACTGTCTTCATCTGCTCTGGAGCTGCCTGCCTCCTGCTCACACCTTTCCAAGCACAGCCCTAAGTGGCTGCTTCATAGACACAGGACACTTGGGCTGTGGTTTCCACAGAACTCTCAGACATGCCTTGGGAGGTGTGAGGAAGTGAGCATTTTCTCACTCCTGTCCCACCCTTCCTGGGAAGCCAGAGAGGAGCTGCAGAGGATGGGAGCTGTCCAGCACAGTGCATCTGAGTCACTGGAAAAGTATTCACGCCCCCTAATCTCACTCTTCCCAGTGTTTTTGTGATAATCTATACATGACTATAGTTTTTTTGTTTTGTTTTTTGGTTTTTTTGCTGTTCTCTAAGCACAGCAATAGTCTTAAGACCCTGTACAATATACTTGCTTTTTTTTTTTGTACCGGGGATCGAACTTGGGTCCTTTTGCTTGCTTAGCAAGCGGCGAAACCACTGAGCTAAATCCCTAAATCCCTGGCCCTTGTTCTTGTGGGAAACCCAATGTGGCAAAATAAATCTGCAGCAGCCAACTCCCTATATGTATGTCTAGTTACCAGACCATCAGTGGTGTCGAACCTATGGCATGCATGTTATTTGTTTTTCTTTTAAGACAACAGATGTTAATGTACAAGTTGTTTTTTCTAAACTAAAACCTCAGTATTGAGGTTTAACTGCAGTGTTGACACTTTTTTGGGTTGCAATTTGGGCACTCCTCTCTAAAAGGTTTGCCATCACTGGTCTAGTATAAATCCTCTGTGCTCAAGAGCTATGGCGGCAAAACACAGGAGCAAACCAGTGATGCTGGATGAGAGCCAGGAGTGGTGTGTGACAGCGTTCCTGCAGGGGCCAAAAAGAAAACAACAGCAAAAGAGCCTTTACCTAAAATGCCACAAAGACACGAAGTTGAAAACCATACTTTTGCAACTTGTATTAGTTGAGTAGCATTTTTATCCACTTCAGCAGACTGTTGAGCAAAAGGTGACATGCAGATTGTCACAACCCAGTAAGGCTGAGTGTCTTGCAGCAAGGGCAATGTCATGTATGACTTTTGTTCTATTCATGCTACTGAGCAGTTAGTAAATGCTCAAACTTATATGAAGTCATCTCTCAGCATCCGAGAGGGCCTGATTCCAGGGTGTCCCTGACTCAAGATACAAAACCAAGGCTGCTCAAGTCCTGTATACAAAATGGTGTAGTATATTTGCATGCAACCTAAGTGCATTTTTTTTTTTTTTTGAGACAGGGTCTTGCGATGTATTCCAGGCTGTGATAGTTAACTGATTGTATCAACTTGGGTAAGTAGCGCTCAACTAGACTGGATCGGCACAGTTCTGGGTGTGGCTGAAGGGATTTACTGAAGACAGAAGACCCCCCCTGGGTGTGAGGGGCACCAACGAATAGGTTTGTCACCTGAATGGAATAAAAGGGAAACGAAGAAGGAAGGCTCCCTTCTGTTTCTTCAGAGGAGCCCCAGTCTTCACCTTCCCCTTGGATGTCATCTCCGGGCTTCCAGCATAGACCATTCAGCCTCCTGATATACACTCAAACAGACACTACAGTGAGCTTTTGACAGACCCTTCGATCTCCAGCAGGTAGACAGCCTTTTGCATGCTTCCACAACTGACTCTGTGGGCAGCCATTGTAAGCTAAGCTTATAAATCCTTATATATTTGTATATCTTGCATTAAATCTGTTTCTCAGTGCTAGTGAGCACTGACTGATACACTGGCCTATAGCACAGGCTGGCCTGGAACTTGCACCAATCCTTCTGCCTCGGCCTCCCAAGTGCTGGGATTATAGGCATGCACCACCATACCCAGCACATCTTCTTACATACTTCAAAGGATCTCTGGATTACTTATTGTACCTAATATAAATGCTATTTACAATACAATATTTATAATACAATATAAATGCTATTAGTTGCCATACTGCAGTTAGGGAATAACGACAAGGAGGAAAGTCTGTAATGATTAGTATAAGCCCACCTTTTTTCTGAATATTTTTTTCTCGTTTTTTTTTTTTTTTTGAATCGGGGATCGAACTCAGGAACTTTCACTTGCAAGGCAGGTGCAGTGCCACTGAGCTAAATCCCCAGCCCTTTTTCTGAATATTTGATTTGCAGTGGATTGCATCCACCGAACGGAGCCCATGAATACAGAGGTTTTCGTGTGTGTGTGTGTGTGTGTGTGTGTGTGTGTGTGCGCGCGTGCGCGCTGAATGTGTTTGTCCTCCAGGTCACTCATCTGGACCAATATCTGATCAGAAGTTACAGGGTCCCTGGAGAAGACTTCTGGGCTATTCTAGAGTTAGATTGAACCAAAGTCCTTCCTAACCCCAAAAAAGCATTTATGGAGAAATGTTCTTCTAAACATGCTAATTAAAAATATGATGTGGGGATAGAATTCACAGAGTGATAAGTTACAAAAAGTAAAAACAAAAAACTCTACACTCTGTCCTGTTTGGAACCTTCTCTCCACTGCTATATGATGTGCAGTGAAGAAACACAATGAAAAGGCAAAGTTCAGTGCTTTCTCAATACTGTTTAGGAGGACAAAACCCACTAGAAGTGGTTTTCTTGGATGCATGGTCTTGTGGTTTAGCTTATTCAGTGGCACATGTTCTTGTGTCTTTCAACTGAGTCGGTTGAGGAAGAGGTTATTTACTTGAGGGAATCAGTGTCCACTGTGGGGAACATGGATCAGAACACCAGTCTGTGGTGGGCTACAGTTCCCTCTGCATTAGGAAATGGCTTTGTAGACGGGTGCTGCAAAAGTGTCGTGAAGCCTGAATGAGCTATAGGGAAAGGAGAAATGTGACCTACTCACGCTTGTAACTTACATATATGGCATTTCAAGTGTAACCAGGATCCATTGCTATGGAATGTTAATCTCTCTTAATAGCTAGTTGGCATTTTGTGATTGTTCACATTGTTTCTATTTAATGCGGTTGCTGCCATTGACCTGGCATCCTTACCTGGAAACGGTTCAAAGACAAAAGAGGGACACACAGATCGCAGATAAATGAAGGGCCAAGATCAGCCTTTACTAGCATTTTCTAAGCATATAACAAAGATCTGCTTGGAAGGAAGCTGCTAGTGTAAAAGCCTTCTGATCATTTTCATTCTTCAAAATCCTTTGGAAAAACATTAGGTGCTTTTGGGGCAGTGATCTAAACCGGGGGTAGCAAGCTACACCCTACCAGCCAAGCCTGGCCTGCCATGAGCCAAGGCCACCTGGTTGAAAACTCACCAAAAGAAGAATACCTCATGGCAGGAGAAAGTAACATGAAATTTAAATTTTCATGTGCACATATAAAGTTTTATTGGAGCAGCCACACTCACTGCTTCATGTACTATCGGCCAGTTTTTCTCTACCACAGCCGTGTTGAACAGCTGTGACAGAGACTATGGACTACGAAACTGAAAATATTTACTATATGTCCCCTTACAGCAAGTTATCTGACCAATGACATTGTCAGATTTGAACTTCTTCATTTATATCGGAGGTTGTAAATTCTAGTATTTTCAGGAGGGCTAGGGACATAGCTCAGTGGGACAGCACATGCCTACCATGTGTGAACCCTTGGGTTTGATCCCTGGTACTACAACAACAAACACCTGAGCAGAGTGGCACGGGCCTGTAACCCCAGATGCTCAGGAGGCTGAGGCAAGAGCATCACAAATTTGAGGCCAACCTAGATGACTTAGCAAGCTGGGGAGGTAGTTCAGTGGTAGAGAACTTGCCTAGCACGCACAAATCTCTGAATTCAATCCCCAGTACCCCCAAAACCAACCAAACACACAAATGTCTTCAGGAGCCAGACATATAACAAAATGAGTACAATGCCAGCAGTACCAGATCACGGGTGGTGGTGGAATCCATGGTCAACTGAAGAGTGCTTTCCCCACTGAAAGATATGCAAATTCAACACTTCATAAAACAGTGTGGCCAGTGGTGGGTGCGCTTCAGCTTGGGGACCCACAAGTTGCAGCCCTTTGAAAACTCTTCTGCCTCTTTACTGCAGAGGACAGTTTGCGTACAACACTCCTATGGGATCCATCCCATCATGTCAGCCAATGACAGGCGTGTGACAAGCTATCATTGAGAAAAAAATGACAGCATGGCTTGCATCTAAAATATCATGGCATGAAGAAAGCATATGTATGAAGGAGCAGACAGGAGAAAAAGAGAGGCCCTGAGAAATTGTGACTTGTCTTTTTTCCCCACATCCTGGTCCAGTCAGGTCCTCTTTTAGCTCAGTGCTGAGGTCCAGAGGGGAATGGTCAACCTTCCTCATTCTAAACACACACCACAGGGCAAAGAACTATCAATGAGAGAATCCTTAAACCTGTGTTTAGTATTAATGAGTGATTTACCATCCTCTGGGGAAGAAAAAAACCAAGCTTGTACCTGTACTTTATTTTTGGCCTTCACAGGAAAACACACCCAGCGGCAATGACACAATAAACTCTGCCATACCAGAGTAGGGCTGTTAACAGCACAAGCTTTTCTCATTACTTATATATCACTCCCCACCCCTTTCAGCAACAAGCTGAGCACCTCTCTCCGACAGACTTGGTTCAGAGGAGAAAATAAATTTGATCAAAAAGCTACTGAGCATTGTACAGAATGTGTAAAAGATTCTGTCGACCAGACCAGGCCTCCAGAATGGGCCTGTGGTGGGTAACGAGAGGCCGAATGGGCCTGCTGGCTATGGGCAGCCTGCTCTGCGCGAAGACAACTTACACTTGGACAGGGGCCTGCTCCCCACAAGTGCTTAGGTCACGACTCGAAGGGAAGCCCATTCTCACTGGAAAAGCCCTGACTACACAAAGCTCAGCTCTCCAAGCAGAACAAAGAGGCTGGGGTACATGGCAAGCACAGGGCTTGGTGACTGGGATATTCAACCCACTGCTCACTCTGAGTCCACACAGGCTGCTACTGAGGTCCTGGCCTGGAGTCAGGGAGG